>NC_082701.1:33160265-33463393 GCF_949987515.2 Delphinus delphis
GTGGGCATTGCTTTTGTCTTAAGATACTCCTTTTTCTCTCACTTACCTTTTAGTTCCCACTGCTTCTCATCTCTAGGGCCCTCTCCTGTCTCTCAACGTCAGAACCCCCTTGAGCACCATGCAAGATGCTCCCCATATATCAGTGGTTCTCAAAGTATGGTCTGTGGACCAGGAGCTTCAGCATCACTTGGCAACTGGTTAAAAAGAAAGAAAGAAAGAGAAAAGAAAGAAAGAAAGGAAAGGAAGAAAGAAAGAGGAAGGGCTTGTACCCAACACAACAGGGCCTCTTGACATTTAATACAGATGGAGATCAAGGTGGCCCTGCATCCTAGCTATTGAGGCTCAAGGGCACAGCTCTGGGAATCGTACAGCCTCCAACTTACGAAACTTCTCCGGAAGACTTGTCAATGTACCATGACTGTCCTCACACCCAGAACAGGTGGAAATAAGACTTACAGTTGGTAGGGATAGGAACTATTCTGAATACCACTCACATCCTCCCCACAGGAGGGAGATGGGACCTGCTACATAACAATACACAATGGAAACAATACATAATACAATGCCAGTCACTCTGTCTCAGCTCAGGCAGTGGATGCTGTGCGATAAAAGGCACAAAATCAAAAGAGCACAAGCCCTTGGGGAGAGGTGAGGGGAGCAGTCAGGGTTGACTGGAGGACAGGAGGGGTATGGACAAGTCATGGGAGGTAAAGCTGGAAATGTGAGTTGGGACCAGCCTAGTACCATGTGCACAGCCCACCTGGCAGCATTTGCCCTCTTTCAGAGTCAGTGTAGGAGCATATTTACAGCACAGGTCTGGAGCTAGATAGCTGAGTTCCAATCCCAGTCTGAGTCTTGAGCAATCAACTTAACCTTTCCACATATCCATTACCAAACTGGTAAAAAGGTGATAGTCAAAGTACCTTACGTATACATACATAGGAACTTACAACATGGGGTTGATGTGAGGATTAAGTCAATGCCTGCAAAGCACTTAAACAGTGCCTGGAGCCTAAGAAAGCATGCAGTGTGTTAGCTATTACCGTAGGTATTATTATTGTTAATTCTACAATCAACAGGGCCACTGGATGGAGACTGATAAGATCACAACCTCTCCTTCAGGTGCTTGATTGGACTGTAGTGTGTAGGATGGAAGGGATCAGAAAGGTGGAAGGCCAAGAAGCTAGTTTGGAGGTCACTGCAATTCTAGGTAAGAGGTGTCACTCAGAGTAGCAAAGGTAAAGGAAAGAAAGGGAAGGGAAATGGACCAGACATCAGATACATCTGAGCAGTGAACTGACAACACTTGGCAAATGACTGGGCATGGCTGGTGTGGAAAATGAAATGGTCAGAAGATAAAAGGATGTTGTCTGAAAACATGTCCATTTTTGCACCAAGGTAACTGCTGAAATGACACTAAGATATTAATTCTGCCTGCTCTTCACTAAGCTTCCTGTTCATCCTGTTGTACCCAGTGACCCTGGTACTCACAGACATTCAGAGCTTCTGTCTTCTCTAACACTCTAATCTTCTGATCCTCTGCGAGGAAACCTCAACTTCACTTACCTTGTCTAAAGGTGACTTTTAAGCTACTTGCCATGCAGCTACCCGCACACAGAGCAACTGATGACTGGCCATCATTCCACCTGGCTCCAAAAGCCTCCAGGCAGGCCCCCAACTCCATTCCTCCTACCCTTTTAATCTTTCTCCCGGGAGGCTTCAGACAAGTTATTAAGTCCAATTTACAAGGAAGTGGGGAGCATCCAAACGGAGCAAGTCAGTAAAATGACTAGAGATGACAGTAGGTCCCTTCTCAGCAACACTCCTGTCCCCACACGTATCACCCTGCACATCCACTCTCTGAAAAGTCCAGTCTTTTTTCTACCTGTATTCAATCCTAAAATACTTCCCACCACACGGACACCACTGGCATCCACCCGGGAGCGGGGCTCCACGTCCCTTGCCGGCAAGTGCATGGAGCTAAGAATTAGCAGACCCCACCTTTTAACTCTATCAGTAAGTTGTAACAAACGACTTGCCCTGTCGGGCCTCAGACCTGAGCCTAAATTCTGATGACCTCCCCACTCCCCGCGACCAGCAGGGGGCAAAGTCGGCGGGAGGCACCCCCAGAGCTAGCTCCTCTAGGTTCCAGAAGACCCGCGAGGTCCGCACTTCCGGCTACAGCCCCGCACTCTCCGCGGGCAGGGGAACCCCGTAAGCTGTCGCCCCGTGCTCCTCCAGCGGGTCTACAGCTACCTGGTCCAGCAGCCGGTAGATGCTGATACCGAAGGTCTCCACCAGCAGCTCCCAGTCGGCCCCGGAAAGTGCGGGCTGCTGAAGCTCAGCGAAGACTTCCCGGAACTGCTCCTCAGAGAAGCCGCCGGCCCCAAGGTCCATCCTTCCGCAGTAGCTGCTTCTCAACCTGCAGGGAAGGCTAAGGACAGGCTAGGTTCGTGTTCGGGGGCGGGGCGAGAGGGTGGCCCAGCGTAATTGGCAGGGAACTGAAAAGTGATTGGGGGAAGGCGGGACTTGGAAGGAAGAGGCGAACAGGAGGCGGGGCCAGTGAGGGGCAGGCCTAGAGAAGGTTTCCGCAGTGCGAGAGCTGCGGAAGGACGGGAGAGAAGGAAGAGTGGAGAAACTTTGGACTTGATCTGGGGAAAGCTGGAGAGGCTAGGAAATGGAGAGACTTCTAGACAGAAGAGAAAAGGAAGACACTAATGTCATCTCAGAAGCATCTCTTCCCCAACACCATACCCACCAAACCTGCTTGGCTGTCTCTCCTTTACCTTCTCTGAAGAAGGCTAGGGAAGGTGTCTGAGTGGTTCGGTAGATACGGAGGTAAGATGGACAGAGCAGAAATGCTTGAAAATCTCAGGGGTCAGATGCTAGAACAATATTACATTCGTTCTGTTATGCACTTTAAAACATTTTTCTGAGACGAGGTCCATGGGATTCCCCAGAAGGCCAAAGGGTCCATCTCACAAAAAGGATTAAGAAACCTACTCCATAATGGTATTTTGCTCCCTGGATGGTGGAAGATGATCTAAAAAGGTATCCTGGTGTCCACCCGAGATTTCTGCTGGTTGCATAATTTTGATCTTTTGCAACTCAAAGACCTTTTTCTTCCCTCAAGTCCCTTTGATGTTGCTATATTTCTTACCGCCAGGCTGCATTTTGGTTTGGATAAAGTAGACAGCTTAAACATTAATCAGTGTAACAGTACATGGGTGCCAGTAAACTCTGGCAACCCATGTTTCCTAATCTTTGAAATGGGGTAAAATTGTACAACCAGTTAGAATTGAAGAGGTAACTACATAAAATAAACATAGAACATGTTTGCGCAGTGCCTATCAAAGTAAATGTTCATTAAAATGTCCACGTGTTTTACATTTATATATTGAAATGTTTCTCCTTCTGTACTTGAAAGAAAGCCTTGAAGTTGATGGAAAACTCTGCATTTATGCCAGTTTGCAAGAAGAGAAAATGATTAGACTTGGCAGCGTAGGTAAATTACTGCTGTATTCAGTTCAAGGCTGGTTCTGTTCTGTTTTATGAGGATGGGAGGAGGGATGGGGTAGTTCCCTACACTAAATGCACAAGAGGTTAGAGACTCTTAAGACTCTTAAGTTTGGTCTTCTTTATAAAAAAAATATTTAAACTAAAGTTTAATTGCTTAAAAAAAGGAATTTCTTCAAAAACCATTGACTATGAAGTATTTTCATATATCATCAAGGAATTCCATTTTAAAGGTGGGCTTTGATGAGGCTGCAGCTTTATCACTTTATAGCAATTGATTAATGAAGACAAGCATGAGAGTATAAATGGCATTATGAAAGATATAAGGCAGGAAGTTTAAATTGTGTTTATTACATGTGTTTAAACGTGTGCTTACCTACTAAACTCAGAAGGTAAAATGTATATACATTTGGGTATGTTGATATTTACAACCATGCTTATTTTATTAGAGCTAATGAAGGAAGGAATCATATTAGGAAATAATTTTTATTTTGTGGCAAAAATCTGGAAAAGGGTTGGAAGGGTGTCCAGAAAGACCTGTTCTCCTTTAGGACTTGTCTATTATAATAGGCCAGCCTCTTTCCTTTGTGAAAAACACTCTTTAGAGGAACTTCCAGCAACATGGCAGGTGAGGAATAATATATTTGGGGCTTCCTAAAATCCCAACAAACAAACGTTCTAAGGGCTGGGGTTGTGGTTCTAGTACTCACACGTGGACTAAAGATGTGCTGGGCCATAGCTGGTGGGAAGCTGGACCAGGGACTTCTTCAAGGAGCCTGGATCCCCTAAGAGCTGCCCCTTCCATTCCAATGAAACCAGAAAATCCCCAACCTGTAGACCATGGAGCCCTCAAGGAAACTCATGCTTTTCCCAGAAGCCTTAGGTAGAAAGAAACAAAAAGGCAACTGGAAGAAACCACACCCCAAGCCTAAGCCAGAGATGGAATTTAAATTTACATTACGTGCAACTGAACGGGAGCCACAAGGAGATTAACACAAAGGAACATTGAAACGCCTGGGACCCTGCGAGAATCAAAACCGGTGACACTTTCACAGCTAGGGCATGTGCAATTATCCAAGAGAAAACAACACCCACAAGAAGATGCATGTACAAAAAGTGAGTTACAAAGACCTGAGGGAACAGCTCTCCATGTCAGAGAGTTAGCAGATATGCAAACAAGATTATCAGAACCAAAGAACCACAGATAACAGATCAATATGAGAGTAATTATTCAACATGTATTTGTGATAATATAAGAGGTAAAAGAAGGTCTAGAAAATAGAACACTAAGAAAAAGATAAATGAATGTGAAAAAGAAACAAAAGAAGCAAACCACCTTTTACAAATAAAAACTATTAACAGTCACTACAATTAGAAATGTAAAAGAGGAGGTAAAGTAGTTGTCCTACCACAGTTCAAGAGGGAAATAAGAAGGTGGCTATGAGGAAATTCTCCAGAAAGCAACACAGAGATATAAAGAAATGGAAAACATGAAAGATTAACTAAGAGACATGAAGGACACATTGAAAAGGTAAAACATTTATGACTGGAGTTCCACAAGAAGAGAACAGAGAGGTTAAGAGGTGAGGTGTATGGGTGGGGAGATAGATAGATAAATGGACATATGGAAACAAAGAGAAACTAAAATTCTAAACAGCAAAAAACATAAACAGGGGAGGACAAGGTCAGAGTTTTCTTTAGAAAGTGGGTAAGAGATATTGATTAATTGTCTTCTGTGCATGCTAAAATTTAATGGAATAAATTCTCAAAAGGCAACAATAAGAAAGCAAGCAAACAAATAAAAATGGGCAAAAGATTTAAACAGACATTTCACCAAGAATATATACTGATGGCAATAAGAACATGAAAAGATACTCAACATCATTCATCATCAGGGTAATATAAATTAAAATCACATATGAGATATAAATACACACCTTTTAGAGAGCTGAAATTAAAAAGATTGACCAAAGTAAGTGTTGGCAAGGATGTGGAAGAAATAGAACTCTCCTGCATTGCTGATGGGAATGGAAATGGGACAAACACTGTGGAAAACTGACAATTTCTTTAAAAGTTAAACATACACAGGAGGGGGAAGGGTAAGCTTGGACGAAGTGAGAGAGTAGCACTGACATATATACACTACCAAATGTAAAATAGATAGCTAGTGGGAAGCAGCCACATAGCACAGGGAGATCAGCTTGGTGCTTTGTGACCACCTAGAGGGGTGGGATAGGGAGGGTGGGAGGGAGACGCAAGAGGGAGGGGCTATTGGGATATATATATACATATAGCTGATTCACCTTGTTGTACAGCAGAAACTAACACAACATTGTAAAGCAATTATACTCCAATAAAGATGTTAAAAAAAAAAAACATACACCTACCGTACAATCTAGCCATTCCATTCCTAGGTATTTATCCAAGAGAAAAAAAAATAGCATTGTTCATATAGACACAACTGTTCATAGCATCTTAATTTGTAATAGCCAAAAACTGGAAACAACTCAAATGTCCTTTAGTGGGTGAATTGATAAAACAAATTGTGATATATCCACCAACCAAGTACTACTCAGCAATACACTTTTAAATGATTAACATGTGTATATGAACTTGTGTGCATATGTATGTGATATATATAGATATATATATATAGATATACAATGTAATTTATGCAATTTTGTATAAATCATTCAATTCAGGAGTGAAGTAGCATGATACCTGCAATTTACATTCAAATTGGTCAGTTAAAAATTGTGTAATCTATATAGAAATGCAAAAGTGACAAAATATGAACAACTGATAAATTTAGGTAAGGGTAGCAATATTTTCTATTCTATTCCTTCAAATTTTCTTCATATTTGAAATTATTCAAAATAGAAATTTTGAGAAAACCCAGCTATATGTGTTTATATGAGACATAACTAAAATACAATTACACAGAAAATGTAGAGGTAAATGTATGCAAAATATATACAAGTAAGCCTTAAACAAAAGAAAGCTGATGTGGCTGTAAAAATATCAGACAAAACAGACTTTAAGGCAAGAAAAGAATTAGTAGAAAGAAGTTCATGAATTAAAGGACAAAGGACACAACTCTTCAGGAGTTCTGAATGCCTAAATTTATATTCATTTCACAACATGGTTTCAAATACATAAGGCAAAAGATATTACCTGTGCAGTCTTCCCTCAGCCTTTGGGGGGATTGATTCCAAGACCCCTGAGGATACCAAAATCTGCAGATACTCACATCCCTTATATGAATTGGTAAAATATTTGTATATAACCTATGCACATCCTCACATGTACTTTAAGTCATCTCTAGATTACTTATAATACCTAATATAATGTAAATGCTACATAAAAAGTTGCCTGTGTGTAGCATTTTCAAGCTTTGCTTTTTGGAACTTTCTGGAATTTTTTTATGTTTTCAATTTGTGGTTGGTTAAATCGAGGAAACCCATGGATGTGAAGGGCTCACTGTACAAGAAAAAATCATCAAATTTACAATCAGTGGACGATTTTAAGGCTCTTTTCTAGGAAATGGATTGATCAAGTAGACAAAAATTGGTAAAGATATGAAAGACTTGAGCATATAATTCATATGTCTGATATAAAGGGCATTTATATAACCCAATTACAAACTCTCATAAAACATTTATTAAAACTGATGTTTCCATAAGCCACAAAGGATGTTTTCAACCAACAGGAAAGAATCTATATCATTCTCTGATGTCAATGTAAAAGATAAAAGAAAGGAATAAAAAGGAAACAAAAATAGCCAATCCCTGCCCCCCCCATATATTTGAAAACAAAACAAAACAAATACACACTTATTCTAGGAACTTAGCCAGCAATTAACTCCCCGCATCAAATTCCTTTCTGCTTGAAGTACCTAGAGTGTTCTTTTCTGCACTTACTCTTGACTGATTTTTGTCTACATTAAAAAGCAAGAACTCCTGTTCAACTACATACTATAAATAAATTAAAATCCAACACATAGATTTGTAGAAGACACTTGTTACTCACAAAGCCAACCAAGGATCAATATTGATGATATACACAGAACTAGGAATCAGTGAGAAAAACCCAGATAACGAAATTGAAAATATGAACAGTGAGAAAACCCAAATAGCATAAGAACACGTGAAAAGTTGCTTAACTTCCAGAGTAACTGGAGAAGTGCAAAATAAATTACATCATTTCATTTACGTTAAATTGGCAAAAACTTAAAAATTAGGTGTTGGTGAATATAGAGGGAAATGATAGCTCTGACAAAGTGTTCTGGTTAAAATTTAAATGATAGTTTGAAAAACAACTTGAAAAGACCTATTAAATTTGAGGATACACATACTGTCTGGCCCAGCAGTTCCACATCTATTAGTACACCTGAGACAACTGCTAATATTGCATAACAATGCACATTGTTTTAGTGGCAAAACAATTTTTTGATAAAACATAATGATCTACCAAGCAGAAAATAAATATCAATAAATTGTGGTTTATTCATTGTATAACTTTTGAAATTAAAAAATAATCTACTTGTAAATTATGGATAAATCTTGAAAACACTGATGAATGAAGACAGCAAGTTGTAGAAGGACGTACAGAGTAAGATACTTTCTAGTGTTTACGGACAATACATATGCCCTAAAAACTGTGAATGTGAATGGGAAGAATTCCCGTTAAATTCAACAGTAACTGTAACATTTTATTTCTTTAAAAATGTGTGAGGCAAATAAGGCACAATAGTAATGTATACACTGGGTGGTGGATTCATGAATGTTATTCTCTACACTTTTCTGTATATTTGAAGTTTGTGTAATTTAAGCAAATAAAGGAAATAATTCTAATAAAGATGTAATACTATAATTGCCATTAACAATAGCAGAAGAAAAACACCATTCTGAGATACTATGAAAAATGAATGAATAATGAATGTTCACAAACGCCTAACTTTGCACAGGGAACAACGTTAGGCATTACCTATTGTGATTGGTCAGTGTTTTTGGTTTTGTTTTTAGTTAGGGGATTAAAAGAATATCTGTTCTTATTCACTTGTAAAAGCTACTAGGCCCCAAGTAACTGAAAAGTGAATGAAATATATGGTATCATGGATAAAACATCTGTGTAAAGATCAGAACTTCTCACTTTCCCTAGAGATGTGTTTCACAGTACAGAACTAATTTGATTTGTGGATTCCCAAGATAGAATCCTGGTCACAAAAACTAGCTTTGCAATTAAAAATCTTGGTTCTGGTCTTTAAGAACCTGGCAAATCACTTCAATTTTTTAAACCTGTTTACTTAACAGTGATATAAATATAATAATACAAATGAAAGCTCTCTGTAAAGTGAAAGTAAAACCCTTATGAAATGTATTATCTCAGTAGTTAACTCTAAATTCTATAGCTGAGCTGATGTTAATCTGTTTCAAGGGCCATCCAAATCAATTTAGTTCTATTCTACTCAACTTGTACTGTTGAATGTCTGCCTCTATTAAAATGCTCAAGAGCTTTATCTTGCTAGGGCAATGGAGAAGCAAAAGAGGGTGATGAAGCTGTTACCAAGCTCCAAAACTCATAAAATATTCACTTGTAAGTTGGTTCATAATAGATTAAGTCTCCTGAGTACTCTTTATAACAGAAACTATGCTAAGGGTTTTCATTTAATCTTTACAATACCAGTTTTGAAATCAGTTCTATTATACTCTCCAGATTTTACATGAAGAAACTGAAGTTTAGAGAAGTGAAGTAACTTGTCCACAGTCACATGGGTAGGTCAAAGGTAAAGCTGAGGTTTGGATTTAGTTTTGTTGGATTCTAGAACCTATCTCTCATGTCTGGATCACCCATTACTAATACAGGATCTATAGACATGAAGCAGTGAACATAACTTCTAACCCAATTAGATCTGTAAGCAAGGTTTTCATTCCTAAAAGACTTTAATGAAACATTATAGCCATAAAACTATAAAATTTAATACTGAAAAAGGATTTAGATATCACCCGTAGTTTATTATTTTGTTAATTTATTTATGTACTCATTTGTTTGATAGGTATTTATTGAATATTGATCAATATTTATCAAACAAGTGACTATATAAATAGGTAAAAGAATAAATTAAAGACAATACCTGAATTCTCCTTAAGTATGAAAGTTTATGCTTCCATGGCTATAACAGCTATTGTAGAAAAGATACACGAGATGCAAATTCTTATCTTCAGCTTGCAGTCCACATGAACATAATTAATTAGAGAAAGTATTTTATGTATGTCATGGATTATCTAGTCCACCACTTTTACAGCTGATAGAATTGAGGTACAAAGAGGTAATACTTTGAATAATAACTTGGTTATCCAGTTAGTCAAAGCCTGTTGTCACAGACCCATGAAGACCAAGTGTCCCTAGTGTATTTTGCCTGTTAATATAAATATAATGACATACAAATTAGGTGTTATGAAAGATGAGTTTATAGTGTTTCCTGTTAAAACATGCTTTGTGTGAACTTTATTAAATGAAAATGATAATTCACAAAACTAGGTTTGTTTGACTACTGGAAGGGATCAGAGAATAAAATCACCAACCACCTTCCTTCCAGTAAGGGGATTCCAGAGACTAGCTGAAAGTATTGTATTACGAAGTCCCTTCCGTTGCCCTGACAAATCACCACAGGGGATCCAAGTTCAGCACTAGGATGTTTCAGACCATGTCTAGGGTTTCAGCTGGGTTGTGATCTCCAGACTGCAGGGCTGCACCTCCATATGAATCAGCATAAATATGGGTTCCTCTCTTAAAGTGGAGCACTCAAGTTTGGATCCAAAGCCTGACTGAGATTGTAGACTATGCTTTTCGTAACTTCAGGCAACCTAATTTAGGCCATTTCCACCTAGAAAAGGTCTCATTCAGGTCCTCTCTACACACTGTCTCACTAGGGTTTTGTGTCCATGAGGGTAGATCAGATTTTGTTTGGAAGTTTAAAAACCTTACAATGATACTCCTCTCTTTCCTTCAAACCCCACATATGATTTGTCAACAGTTTTTGCTATTTCTATTTCCCACATAGCTTGGATTTTTCCACTGCTTTCCATCTGTACTACCACCTAGCCAAAGCCACATGATGGTTCCCCTGATTGCTCAGTGACCTTCTGATGGTCTCCCTGATGGAGTCCACGCCCAACACAGAGACACACAGAGTGCTATATTAAAATGCTGAGTTATCCTGTCACCCCACTCCTTACAACCATTCATTGGCTTAGGGGTGCGTTAAATAACATTCAAACTTCTTCCCCTAGCCTACAGAATCCTCCGCCATCTGATTGGCCCTTCCTGCATCTTCATCCCCATTTTCTCCACCCTCCCCTCACTCACTAGGCTCCAGCCTGCTGTTCCTTAGTTTCTGGGTTGTGCCAAGAATGTCCTTACCTCAGAAACATGGTCCTCACTCTTTTCTCTGCCTCAGCAGCTTTCCCCACACCCTTCACTCATTCTCATCCTTTGGGTATCAGCCTGAATCTTCCTTCCATAGACTTTCCTCCTCAGCCTCTTTTATTTGCTATCTCAGCCATTTGCTTTTTTCCTGTATAAAATTTACTGCTACTTGTGATTGAACCTGCACCCCAGTGGGTGCAGTAGGAAAACTAAAAAGTAAACAAGTAAGTGCTCTTTGCTTTCCAACAATGATCTTGATCTGTAATTAGCTGAGCATCTGTCTTCTCCATTAGAGCATAAGCCCAAGAGCAGAGACCTGTCCATCCCTCTCACCACTGTTATCCCCAGTTATGAACATGTCATAACATGTAAATATCTGTTGAGTGAATTAATATAAGAATTCAGTTGATCCTTATATATATTCATATATATATGAATTATATATGAATTGTATACTAAGTTCTTTTGTCAGTTCCATTAGATTTTAAGTTGTTCTCAGTTTTCTACATAGACAATCATATTGTCAGGAGTGGGGAAGATAATTGCATCATAGCTTATCCAATAGCTATATCAATTATTTCCCTTTCCCATGTTATTATATGGGCTGAAACTTCCGAGGAGATATCTCTGGCTCCATCATGGGAAATAGGGTAAACTAGCAGGTAGAGCTCCAGGCCCCCAGTCTTGCCTCAAAAATAAAAGCTAAGCTTTAGTTGGTTTTCTAATTGCTCTACAGAAGAGTTTATGAGGGGAAAATGGTTCAACTCCCCAAAAGAAACTTGAGAATCACTGGGCTAAAACTTCTGAAACAAGGTAAACAGTGGTATCCCAGTCATCCTTGTCTTTTGAAAAATGATCACTGATTGACTATTTAATATAAGCCAGGTAATATGCTAACTAGTTAAAATACGTTTTCTCACTACAGACCCTATGAATTGTATATCAATATTTCCATTTAAGAAATAGCTTTAAAAAGACTAAGTGAGGACTTCCCTGGTGGTGCAGTGGTTGAGAGTCCGCCTGCCCAGGGACACGCCTGCCATCGTGCCCCGGTCCGGGAAGATCCCACGTGCCGCGGAAGCGGCTGGGCCCGTGAGCCATGGTCGCTGAGCCTGCACGTCCGGAGCCTGTGCTCCACAACGGGAGAGGCCACAACAGTGAGGAGGCCCGTGTACCGAAAAAAAAAGACTAAGTGAAATGTCCATACATGCAAAGGATCCAAATCTTTCTAATTCTAGCCACTTCTCACAACTACTGAGGTAAATAAGGCCATATATGTGGAGATTTTAAAATACATTCTCCCCTTTAGTAATTTGAAGGTAGACACATTGTACTTTCTAAAAAATAGCCACAACAATATCTCTTATCCCACATAACCTCGTATGATGTGACTGTGACACTCATACCACCAAAAGGTAGTGTCTGTGTCCCCTCATTTTGAATAAGGGTGAGCTTCTGCCTACACTCAGAAGTGATATTCTGTGACTTCCAAGACCAGGTCATAGACGATAATACTGCTTCCTGTTTCTCTAGACGATAATACTGCTTCCTGTTTCTCTAGGAAGTCCATCTCAATTCCTAGATGCCATGAAATGAGGAAGACCAAGCAGCCTTGGAGGGGATCCAAGGCCACTGGCTCACAGCCCTGGATGAGTTTATAGCTGGAAGTTAGCACTAGCTTGCCAGCCATGTAAGCAAGTCATCTTGAAAGTAGATACTGGGAGAGGAGCTTCAAGATGGTGGAAGAGTAAGACGTAGAGATCACCTTCCTCCCCCAAAATACATCGGAAATACATCTACATGTGGAACAGCTCCTACAGAACACCTACTGAAAGCTGGCAGAAGACCTCAGACCTCCCAAAAGGCAAGAAACTCGCCATGTACCTGTGTAGGGCAAAAGAAAAAAGAAAAAAACAGAGACAAAAGAATAGGGAGGGAACCTGCACCAGTGGGAGGGAGCTGTGAAGGAGGAAAGGTTTCCACACACTAGGAAGCCCCTTCATGGGCGGAGACGGTGGGAGGCGGAGGAGGGAAGCTTCGGAGCCACAGAGGAGAGTGCAGCAACAGGGGTGCGGAGGGCAAAGCGGAGAGGTTCCCACACAGAGGATCGGTGCCGACTGTCACTCACCAGCCCTAGAGACTTGTCTGCTCACCCGCCGGGACGGGCGGGGGCTGGGAGCTGAGGCTCGGGCTTCGGAGGTCAGATCCCAGGGAGAGGACTGGGGTTAGCTGTGTGAACACAGCCTGAAGGAGGCTAGTGCACCACGGCTAGCCGGGAGGGAGTCCGGGAAAAAGTCTGCAGCTGCCAAGAAGCAAGAGACTTTTTCTTGCCTCTTTGTTTCCTGGTGCGCGAGGAGAGGGGATTAAGAACGCTGCTTAAAGGAGCTCCAGAGACGGGCGCGAGCCGCACGCAGCTAACAGCGCAGACCCCAGAGACGGGCATGAGACGCTAAGGCCGCTGCTGCCGCCACCAAGAAGCCTGTGTGGGAGAACAGGTCACTATCCCCACCTCCCCTCCCGGGAGCCTGTGCAGCCCGCCACTGCCAGGGTCCCGTGATCCAGGGACAACTTCCCCGGGAGAACGCAAGGCGCGCCTCAGGCTGCTACAACATTACGATTGCCTCTGCCGCCGCGGGCTTGCCCTGCATCTGTACCCCTCCCTTCCCCCGGCCTGAGTAAGCCAGAGCCCCGAGTCTGCTGCTCCTTTAACCCTGTCCTGTCTAAGTGAAGAACAGACGCCCTCAGGCGACCTACACGCAGAGGTGGGGCCAAATCCAAAGCTAAACCCCGGGAGCTGTGCGAACAAAGAAGAGAAGGGAAATCTCACTCAGCAGCCTCAGGAGCAGCAGATTAAAGCTCCACAAACAACTTGATGTACTCTGCATCTGTGGAATACATGAATAGACAACGAATCATCCCAAATTGAGAAGGTGGACTTTGGGAGCAACGATATATATTTCTCCCCACTTTTCTCTTTTTGTGAGTGTGTATGTGTATGCTTCTGTGTGTGATTTTGTCTGTATAGCTTTGCTTTTACCATTTGTCCTAGGGTTCTGTCCATTTTTTGTTTGTTTTTTAGTATAGTTTTTAGGACATGTTATAATTGGTGGGTTTGTTTTTTGATTTGGTTGCTCTCTTCTTTCTTTTTTATCTATCACTTTTAAAATTTTTTTTTAATAATTATTTTTTATTTTAATAACATTATTTTATTTTACCCTCTTATTTCTTTCTTTTTTTTCTCTCTTTTATTCTGAGCCATGTGGATGACAGGCTCTTGGTACTCCAGCCAGTTGTCAGAGCTGTGCCTATGAGGTGGGAGAGCCAAGTTCAGGACATTGGTCCACAAGAGACCTCCCAGCTCCACATAATATCAAACGGCGAATATCTCACATAGATCTCCATCTCAACGCCAAGACCAGATCCACTAAACGACCATCAAGCTACAGTGCTGGACACCCTATGCCAAACAACTAGCAAGGAGGAACACAACCCCACCCATTAACAGAGAGGTTGACTAAAATCATAATAAGGCCACACACATCCCGAAACACACCACCAGACATGGACCTACACACCAGAAAGACAAGATCCAGCCTCATCCACAAGAACACAGGCACTAGTCCCCTCCACCAGGAAGCCTACACAACCCACTGAACCAACCTTAGCCATTGGGGGCCGACACCAAAAACAATGGGAACTACGAACCTGTAGCCTGTGAAAGGAGACCCCAAACACAGTAAGTTAAGCAAAATGAGAAGACACAGAAACACACAGCAGATGAAGGAGCAAGGTAAACACCAGCCACACCTTAAAAATGAAGAGGAAATAGGCAGTCTACCTGAAAAAGAATTCAGCATAATGATAGTAATAATGATCCAAAATCCTGGAAATAGAATGGAGAAAATACAAGAAACGTTTAACTAAAGACCAAACAAACAGTGATGAACAACACAGTAAATGAAATTAAGAATTCTCTAGAAGGGATCAGTAGCAGAATAACTGAGGCAGAAGAGCGGATAAGTGACCTGGAAGATAAAACAGTGGAAATAACTACTACAGAGCAGAATAAAGTAAAAAGAATGAAAAGAATTGAGGACAGCCTTAGAGACCTCTGGGACAACAATAAATGCACCAACATTCAAACTATAGGGGTCCCAGAAGAAGAAGAGAAAAAGGGACTAAGAAAATACTTGAAGAGATTATAGTTGAAAACTTCCCTAAAATGAGAAAGAAAATAGTCCAGGAAGCACAGAGAGTCCCATATAAGATAAATTCAAGGAGAAAGACGCCAAGACACATATTAATAAAATTAACAAAAATTAAATACGTAGAAAAAAATATTAAAAGCAGCAAGGGAAAACCAACAAATAACATACAAGGGAATCCCCATAAGGTTAACAGCTGATCTTTTAGCAGAAACTCTGCAAGCCAGAAGGGAGTGGCAGGACGTATTTAAAGTGATGAAAAGGAATGTGTACAACCAATATTACTTTACACAGCAAGGATTTCATTCAGAGTTAATGGAGAAATTAAAACTTTTACAGACAAGAAAAAGCTAAGAGAATTCACCACCACCAAATCAGCTTTACAACAAATGCTAAAGGAACTTCTCTAGGCAGGAAGCACAAGAGAAGGAACAGGCCTACAATAACAGACCCCAAAAAGTTAAGAAAATGGTAATAAGAACATACATGTTGACAATTACCTTAAATGTAAATGGATTAAATGCTCCAACCAAAAGACGTAGACTGCCTGAATGGGTACAAAAACAAGACCTGTATATATGCTATCTACAAGAGACCCACTTCAGACCTAGGGACACATACGGACTGAAAGTAAGGGGATGGAAAAAGATATTCCATGCAAATGGAGATCAAAAGAAAGCTGGAGTAGCAATTCTCATATCAGACAAAATAGACTTTAAAACAAACACAATTACAAGAGACAAAGAAGGACACTACATAACAATCAAGGGATCAATCCAAGAAGAAAATATAAAAAATTGTAAATATTTATGCACCCAACATAGGAGCACCTCAATACATAAGGCAAATACTAACAGCCATAAAAGGGGAAATCAACAGTAACATAATCATAGTGGGGATTTTAATACCCCACTTTCATCAATGGACAGATCATCCAAAATGAAAATAAATAAGGAAACACAAGCTTTAAATGACATATTAAACAAGATGGACTTAATTAATATTTACAGGACATTCCATCCAAAAACAAGAGAATACACTTTCTTCTCAAGTGCTCATGGAGCATTCTCCAGGATAGATCATATCTTGGGTCACAAATCACACCTTGGTAAATTTAAGAAAATTGAAACCGTATCAAGTATCTTTTCCGACCACAGTTCTATGAGACTAGATATCAATTACAGGAAAAGAGCTGTAAAAAATGCAAACATATGGAGGCTAAACAATACACTACTAAATAACCGAGAGATCACTGAAGAAATCAAAGAGGAAATCAAAAAATACCTAGAAACAAATGACAATGAAAACTCGACGATGCAAAACCTATGGGCTGCAGCAAAAGCGGTTTTAAGAGGGAAGTTTAGAGCAATACAATCCTACCTTAAGAAACAAGAAACATCTCAAATAAACAACCTAACCTTACACCTAAAGCAATTAGAGAAAGAAGAACAAAAAAACCCCAGAGTTAGCAGAAGGAAAGAAATCATAAAGATCAGAAGAGAAATAAATGAAAAAGAAATGAAGGAAACTCTAGCAAAGATCAATAAATGTAAAAGCTGGTTTCTTGAGAAGATAACAAAAAATGATAAACCATTAGCCAGACTCATCAAGAAGAAAAGGGAGAAGACTCAAATCAATGGAATTAGAAATGAAAAAGGAGAAGTAACAACTGACACTACAGAAATACAAAGGATCATGAGAGATTACTACAAGCAACTCTATGCCAATAAAATGGACAACCTGGAAGAAATGGACAAATTCTGAGAAATGCACAACCTTCCAAGACTGAACCAGGAAGAAATAGAAAATATACACAGACCAATCACAAGCACTCAAATTGAAACTGTGATTAAAAATCTTCCAACAAACAAAAGCCCAGGACCAGATGGCTTCACAGGAGAAGTCTATCAAACATTTAGAGAAGAGATAACACCTATCCTTCTCAAACTCTTCCAAAATATAGCAGAGAGAGGAACACTCCCAAACTCATTCTACAAGGCCACCATCACCCTGTTAACCAAACCAGACTAAGATGACACAAAAGAAGAGAACTACAGGCCAATAACACTGATGAACATAGACGCAAAAATCCTCTACAAAATACTAGCAAACAGGATCCAACAGCACATTAAAAGGATCATACACCATGATCAAGTGGGGTTTATCCCGGGAATGCAAGGATTCTTCAATATACGCAAATCAGTCAATGTGATACACCATATTAACAAATTAAAGGAGAAAAGCCATTTGATCATCTCAATAGATGCAGAGAAAGCTTTCCACAAAATTCAACACCCATTTATGATAAAAACCCTCCAGAAAGAAGGCATAGAGGGAACTTACCTCAATATAATTAAGGTCATATATGACAAACCCACAGCTAACATGGTTCTCAATGGTGAAACATTGAAACCATTTCCTCTAAGTTCAAGAACAAGAAAAGGTTGTCCACTCTCACCACTCTTATTCAACATAGTTTTGGAACTTTTAGCCACATCAGTCACAGAAGAAAAAGAAATAAAAGGAATCCAAATTGGAAAAGAAGGAGTAAAGCTGTCACTGTTTGCAGATGGCATGATACTAAATGTAGAGAATCCTAAATATGCTACCAGAAAACTACTAGAGCTAATCAATGAATTTCATAAAGTAGCAGGAAACAAAATTAGTGCACAGAAATCTCTTGCAGTCCTATACACTAATGACAAAAATTCTAAATGCAGAATTAATGAAACACTCCCATTTATCATTGCAACAAAAAGAATAAAATGCCTGGGAATAAACCTACCTAAGGAGACAAAAGGCCTGTATGCAGAAAATTATAAGACACTGATGAAAAAAATTAAAGATGATACAAATAGATGGAGAGACATAGCATGTTCTTGGATTAGAATAATCAACATTATGGAAATGACTATACTACCCAACGCAATCTACAGATTCAATGCAATCCCTATCAAGCTACCACTGACATTTTTCACAGAACTAGATCGAAAAATTTCATGATTTGTATGGCAACACAATAGACCCCGAATAGCCAAAGCAATCTTGAGAAAGAAAAATGGAGCTGGAGGAATCAGGCTCCCTGACTTCAGACTGTACTACAAAGCTACAGTAATCAAGACAGTATGGTACTGGCACAAAAACAGAAATATAGATCAATGGAACAGGATAGAAAGCCCAGAGATAAACCCAAGCACATATGGTCACCTTATCTTTGATAAAGAAGGCAAGAATATACAGTGGAGAAAAGGCAGACTCTTCCATAAGTGGTGCTGGGAAAACTGGACAGCTACATGTAAAAGAATGAAATTAGAACACTCCCTAACACCATACACAAAAATAAACTCAAAATGGATTAAAGACCTAAATGTAAGGCTAGACACTATTAAACTCTTAGAGGAAAACATAGGCAGAACACTCTATGACATAAATCACAGCAACATCCTTTTTGACCCACCTCCTAGAGAAATGGAAATAAAAACAAAAATAAACAAATTGGACCTAATGAAACTTAAAAGCTTTCACATGACAAAGGAAACCATAAACAAGACCAAAAGACCACCCTCAGAAATGGAGAAAATATTTCCAAATGAAGTAACTGACAAAGGATTAATCTCCAAAATATACAAGTAGCTCATGCAGCTCAATATCAAAAAAAACAAACAACCCAATCAAAAATGGCCAGAAGACCTAAGTAGACATTTCTGGAAAGAAGATATACATATTGCCAACAAACATATGGAAGGATGCAAGCAGCACTAATCATTAGAGAAAGGCAAATCCAAACTACACTGAGGTACCACCTCACAGCAGTCAGAATGGCCTTCATAAGAAAAATCTACAAACAATAAATGCTGGAGAGGATGTTGAGAAAAGGGAACCCTCTTGCACTGTTGGTGGAAATGTAAATTGATACAGCCACTATGGGGAGCAGTATGGAAGTTCCTTACAAGACTACAAATAGAACTACTATACGACCCAGCAATCTAACTACTGGGCATATACCCTGAGAAAACCATAATTCAAAAAGAGTCATGTACCACAATGTTCATTGCAGCTCTATTTACAATAGCCAGGACATGGAAGCAACCTAAGTGTCCATCAACAGATGAATGGATAAAGAAGATGTGGCACATATATACAATGGAATATTACTCAGCCATAAAAAGAAACGAAATTGAGTTACTTGTAGTGAGGTGAATGGACATAGAGTCTGTCATACAGAGTGAAGCAAGTCAGAAAGAGAAAAACAAATACTGTATGCTAACACATATATATGGAATCTAAAAAAAAAAAGGTTCTGAAGAACCTAGGGGCACGAAAGGAATTAAGACGCAGACTTGGAGAGTGGATTTGAGGACACGTTGAGGGGGAGGGGTGGGCTGGGACAAGGTGAGAGAGTGGCATGGACATATATATATATACTACCAAATGTAGAATGTATGTCTGGTGGGAAGCAGCACCATAGCACAGGGAGATCAGCTCTGTGCTTTGTGACCACCTAGAGGGGTGTGATAAGGAGGGTGGGAGGGAGATGCAAGAGGGAGGAAATATGGATATGTGTATACATATGGCTGATCCACTTTGTTTTACAGCAGAAGCCAGCACACCATTGTAGAGCAATTATACTCCAATAAAGATGTCGGGAAAAAAATTTACAAGCTATTAAATATAAAATAAGCTACAAGAATATATTGTACCACAGGGGAATATAGCCAATATTTTATAATAACTATAAATGGAGTATAACCTTTAAAAATTGTGAATCACTGTGGTGTATACCTGTAACTTATATAATATTGTACATCAACTATACTTCAATAAAAAATATTAAGCTCATCCAAAAAAAGAAAAATATATAGCGATTTTATACTACCTTTCACTAACCTTTGCTATTTCTTGGGTTTGCTTATATTATTTTGGAATGAAAACCTAGATTATTACTGTTATGGTTTACAACATCCATCCTGTTTTTAAAGAATTATATTTTTATATTTGCAAATTGCTTCAAAACCATGCTTTTATTGTTCACTGTTAGTTCTTTTAAGCTAAGTCTCTACTGTTCTTGAATTCTTAATTTTGACCCATCCTTAAAGTTCTGTAAACATTGAGGATTGAAATTTAGCTTTAGAGAGAATTGCTTGATTTGTGTTCTTCTCTAGAATACATGATTTTTTTCTGTTTTAAAAGGCTCAATTCATGTAGAAAGCTTGATTTATCTTTTATATTCAAGAATTTTGCCTGGTTATACCTAGGCATGTGTTTCGTTTATTTTTAGTGAAGTTTTTAAAGCTTCAAACTTAAATATTTCTTTAGCTTAAAAATTTCTTCTTCTGTCATTTAATTTGTGTTCTCCTGGTTTCATTTCCTGCTTTGGAATTCCTACTTTGTGTAACTACATGTTTTGGACTCCTTATTTCTTATCTTTTCTTTCATTATTTTCAATTATTTATTATTTTCCTGTGAATTTTGAGAGAATGCTCAAGTTTTTCTTCAGCTTCATTAATTGGATTTTTTCAGTGTAATATAGGACATTCACTCCTTCATTGGTGGCGGGTGAACATAGCAAATATATTTCTAATTTTCACCTAGCTTTTCCAGACCTCAGATTTTTCCTTATTCATGACAATCAACCCTCATTCATTTTGGAGATGATGTATCTTTTAAGTCTTTTTAAATATTTGCTCTTTGATTATGATAAATATATTTCGGTGCAATTTCATAGAAAAGGATAAGCAGTGCAGGGAAAAGAAAGTGACAGGATAAATATTTGGCAGTACTGTATATTGCAAATTTGAGTACTGGTGTATCTTTTTTAGATTCCAATGTTAATTATGGAGTGTTATCAATTTTGGCTCTAGTTTCTAACATATCTTCATGGAGAATATGAGACATAAAAGGAAACTTTTAAAAATACAGCAGTGAGGAAAGCTGAGGCAGACTAAATTTGCTCCCATAAAGATGGGACATCCTTGCAATGGCACACTATGTAGCCATTTTGATGGTCCTCTTATTGACATGGAGAGATGTTTGCCATACATAATTAGGGCTAAAAGCGAATTTTCAAAAACTGATATACAGCTTGATCCTATATTTGTGGGAAAAGTAGCATACATATTAATCACTGTCACAGGCTGGAGAAAATTGTGATCTTTTTGTTCAGAACAGTTAAGTTTGCTAAATCAATACAAACTTGTAGTCAGTAGAGGGCGCAAGGAGAGAGAGAAGGAAGTGAAGTGAAAAAGCTGATGTATGAGCAGGATGAAGGTTTTCATAACATAAAGATTATTCTGATTTCCTTTCCATTCATTTATCCAAGAAAATTTCAAAAAGATCATAGAAGCATAACTGAAGTTTGACTATTGCTTTTACAACAAAATATTTGGCATTATCTAGAGAGTCAAAGCACATACTTTCAAGGGGTAAGGGGAACAGAAAATAATTGAGTGTCTATTTTGTGTCAGGCACTGACATATACATTATATACCGTGGTCTCCTATGTAGAACATATTTTGATGTTTCATCAGACATTGCAGTCACATTAACACAGCCTTGATGAGGTTTTGATTAAAGAAAACGTCTATAAAGCTTAGAGATACTGACAAAATCTGATGGCTACAGATCACTTTATAGTTTATTAAATGCTTTCAGATTTACTATTTCATTTCATATAACATCCTTTAAAACAGATCCTTCTTTTAAAGATGAAGGCTGAGTGGTTTATGGAGTGTGGCAAAGTTAAAGATTCTCTCAGCAAGGCTTGTGTGTCTGGGCATGCTGATTTCCATATGCTGTCTCTCAAATAATCTAGAAATCTTCAGGCATAATACCTTGGCCCCATGAAAGAGCCACACGATATGAGCAATAGTTAATACCAATGCAAATCAAAGAATTTTTGTCCTCCATTATTTTTTACAGGATTTGACATTATAACTCACATCTCTGGCTCCCAGATTAATTAATCTAGCTTTGGTGGTTTCCAAATGCTAATTTGGAGACATGTACTGAAAAATGTGAAAAATAAAAGCAATTTCATGAGGTTATATCCTGTTTTTGGTTTTGCTCTGAAGTATTCTCTCTTTTAAGAAATAGTCATGATTGTGGGTGGTGGTACGCTGCTTTTTTTTTCTTTAAAGTATTTGTTTCGCAAAAGAAAGCAAGCTCATAGATACAGAGAACAGATTAATGGTTGGGGTGGGGGCAATAGGTGAACTGTTTCGATGTTTGTTTTGCTTAATTTACATAAATTGAATTGTTCTTTAAAAAAATTTACACCATGTGTGCAGAATCTGGCACAGCTTAGGCATTCCCATCAGTGTTAGCTCCATCCACAGAGATGCCAGCTGAGACTCACATGGGACCTTTGTCCATGTCTTCCATGACGTGACTTTTACTACTTGCCAGTGGTCGACCCATCCAACTCCCAACTGTCATTTTTCTGAGATAATTTGCCCAGCGTGTGTGAGTGGGAAAAGGGAGAAGAAAGGCAGTCAGGAGGATTCATTCCTAGGGCATCTGTATACAGATCAGATCTCCTCCTATGTGCATGTCATGCAGACTCCATTTAGATACAAAGGGGTGGGACTGGGTTCCTAGGGAGAAATTAAACCTCTTCACTTCTGCCTGGTCTATATGAAGCAGTTCCCTGGTTACCTCCTCCAGGCTTTGTGATTGGTTGGCTGTGGAAGTGAGGGAGGAGGGAAGTAAGCTGCTGATGGAGCTACAGCAACCCGTTTTTGCAGGCCCTGGGAGGGAGAGGGGAAAGGAGGGCTGAGCAGCACGGGGAAGAAAGAGTCATTTCTCTCCACCGACTGCAAACTCCGTGCTCACAGCTCACATCTCTCTGGAATCCAGAGGCCTCTTTGGCCAACGGGTCCACAATGCTGGATATTTTCATCCTGATGTTCTTTGCCATCATAGGTCTGCTCATTCTGTCCTACATTTTCTATCTGCTCTAGGGGCTTGCAGCAGTGGCATGGAGCCTGCAGGAGAACAGCTCAGGGCGGGAAGGATGAAGCTGACTGGCCCAGCAACCTGCTTGTGGACACACCAGTGGATTTTTGCTTCTGGTCATTATTTTGGGTATTGATTCAAAAACAAAACTACAAGAGATCCTGTTTTCCTGTGTTTTTCTCAGATGCGTTGATGTAGTATTTCGCAAACCACTCTGAAAAGAATGAGAAAGGCCAACTTCTTTCTTAGAGACCTAATTTAAAATACAATTAATATTAAAATGAAAAATAAAACCCACAATACGAAGGATTTTTAGGAGAATGGGTTGAGAATGGTGTGCAGGGAAGGAGGGACTATTACTTCTTAGTTTTTTCTTCAAGTCAGGTGGTCAAAAATAGTTTGAAATCCTATATCAGTCTCTCCCTCCTCATTTTACATTTTTACTGATCTGAGTCCCCAAGGAAACACAGTTTTTGATCAGCAGTGAACAATCTTAGATTCTCAGGCTGCCAAGCTTTTCAATAAAGCTGTCCATGAGGTTGGTGATGAGGACTTTTCTCACTCATGTTCGAGTTTTCCAACCATGAGATGATTCCACACGCATTACCATCTGAGGCCACCTGTCTGCCTGCCTGGGTCGGGCAGCAGGGTCCTCGCGTGCCCCACTGAACAGGGCTGCTGTCCTCTGCCCACAAGCATGCTGCCCCATAAGACCAAGAGAGGCCAGGCTGCTCTGGACCACCTCAAGATGTTTGATGGGATCACACCACCCTATGACAAAAAAAGCAGATGGTGGTTCCTGCTGCCCTCAAGGTTCTGCATCTGAAGCCTATGAAAAAGTTTGCTAACATAGGATGCCTGGCTCATGAGGTTGGCTGGAAGTCCCAGGCAGTAACAGCCACCCTGGAGAAGAAGAGGAAGGAGAAGGCCAAGATCCATTACTGAAAGAAGCAGCAGCTTATGAGGCTCTGGAAGCAGGGCAAAAAGAACAGAGAGAAGAAAATTGACAGATTCACAGAGGTCCTCAAGATCCATGGATTCCTAGTCTGAGCCCAATAAAATTGACTGTTTATTCTTTAAAAAAAAAAAAAAAAAAAAAAAAAGCTGTCCATGAGTTCTTCATATAAACTAGTAGACAGGTACATCCATTCAATAAGTTCTCTAACAATTCTCAAAGTAGAAAAATTTTAGTGGCTAATGAGCAGACAAATATCCTCCAGGGCCATCTTCTTACAAACAAATCTCAGAAATCTGCCTAAGCTGTTTTAAAAAGAAATTGTAAGAAAAATTTTGGAGCAGAATAATTGTCAATTTGTAAGGAAAAAAAAGGTCCTATTCGTTGCTCTAAACCATGTGTTATTGTAAAAATACACAGAACTCACTATTTTAAAAACACCTACCACCTCTTTCAGATGAGATATTCCCAAGCCCTATATTGAAAGGAAATTATTATTTTAAGCTTAAAGAGATGATCATGAAGTATAGAAAAAATTGGAAAATAAAGATTAGCTGTGATGCATTTAAAAGTAATGGAATGATTCATGGTAGCTTTCTGACACGGTCAGAAACTGCAAAGAAAATACTAAGAGGGAGTCAGTTCGCCTGTGCAGGCTTCAATATTCTCAAATTTGAAATGCAAGAGCTGGACTAAATGGTTAGCAAGCCCTCTTGCAGCACTAGCAGTATATGTGTTCAGGACTTTTTGACTTGTTTGTATAGTTTTACAATTTGTGAGTGCTTTTGCAGCCTACATGTTTGGGGCATGAAATGGTTAGTGGGAAAGTCCTGGCCGGTTGCAGCTGGTAGAGAGTTGATGGTGGTACACACACACACACACACACACACACACACACACACACACACTCGTGCATGCATATCAGAGTCCACATTTCCACGCGACAGAGGTTTTTCACAGCGGAGCTCAACCTGGAAACGAATTCATTCTGCTAAAAGAAGGGAGGGAGATCTATAAACCAGCCCACCACAGCGCTGGGAGAGCATGGAGGCAAGAGTGATGGCATGCCCAGGGTGTAAAAGGAAGTCATAAAAGTAGGTAAGCAGAATGAGAGAGAGAAGTTTTTGAAGGTAATAAATAACTGGAGAGGCATTCCATAGGGTGTATTAGAGGAAAAACATCTTTACAAAGAGTGGATGAGATGAGACTCCTTATTAATGCCACATGTTCTGTGCAGTTGCAGGTGCAAAACCTGCTAATTTCCTGCCACTGATGTTAAAGGTCAGGAAACAAGGAAGCCACAGTCCCAACACAAAACAGAATAGGGCTCAAAGAATGGGTTTGGCAGCTCCTGGAAGCCACAGAACATCAGACAGACCTAGAGCAGAGAAGGCTCCCTTAGGCCTGGCTGGGTCTTTATCAGACCCACACAAGTGTATCTGGGGGCAGGGAGTTGAAACTTTAGGGTTTCTATAGTGTGTTGTACAGCATTATGCTTAGTCTTTGTGGTAGTCTCATTCCATATCACAGGTTCAATCAGTTCAACAAAGTTTCTAGTATTTATAGTGTTCCACATTAAAGAAATCCTCTAGATATTGTTATAAAGCATTGCATTGTTTGCACAGACCTGAATTTTCAGTGCTACCCAGACTTTGTGCCCGGAGGATAAAAACATGACAGCAGCATGTCTTCCTCAGAACACATTGCCTTGACTAGGCTTCTTTCTGCACTTTACACTTTCTTAGACCCACTCACATTCCATCCACATACAACCCAAAGGCATAATGCTGATGTTTCCAATGAGGGAAACTGAGGCACAGTGATGCTAATTGATGTGTCCAGAGTCACCACATTTTAAACCATAGAGCCAACCAAGATAAGCTAAAATCCAGGTCTTCTGACATCTAGTACCTCAATAAAGTTTTGCTAAGGAAATGTGTATTACATGCCTACTGTGCATCAGGTTCTATGCCTTGGCGCAGGGGACACAAGGATACATTTTGCAAACCCCCTACTCTTGAACTCTCAGAATCTCAGAGGAGATAAACTAGCAAGCAGAAAGTTTCCACATTATTTGGCTAGGGCTACGATATTTGTAAGTGTAGAGCAGTGTCCACAACCAGGTACAATTTTGCCCCCCAAGAGACATTTGGCAGTGTGTGAAGACATTTTTGGTTCTCACAGCTCGGGAGTTGTTACTGGCATCTAGTGGGTAGAGCCAAGAATGATGTTAACATCCATCAGTGAAGAGGACAGCCACCCACAACAAAGAGTTATCCAGCCCCAAATGTCAAAAGTGCCTAGGTCGAGATACCCTAGCATAGAGCAATATAAGGACACAGTGGAAGTGAAGTCAGGTCTGCCTGGTCCAATGACAGAGGAGGACTTATCAGGGAAGTAGGTGTTGCTTGAGGTATCAGGAAAAATGAGTAGACATCATCCTGAGTATAGGTAAGAACCAACAGGCAAGAGGAACATGAAATAGTGTGTTGTATTTGCAATTTGATCTAAGCTGAAGCTGACCCTTCAATGAAAAGGGACCATTGATGGTTTTAACCAGAGAACCATGTGGTTAAGTGTACATACTCAATAGTTTGCTAGATTAGTGTCAAGCAGAGGATCTCAAACTTCATTTGGGATATGAATAAAAAATGCAGGTTCCTGACCTACCAACACACACACACATCAAACATCCTGGTGCAATAATACAGTAGGTCTAGGTAGAACCCTGAAACACATATATTTTTTTTTTGTAAGTACTCTGTGCAATTCTCATGCAGGTAGTCCAACTCCTCACTGGTATACAGAATATATTTGATGGTGGTAAAATTATACTCCTACCACAAAGAAAACAAAAAGGAATTTCAGAAAGAGAGGAATATATAGATTCATCCTTGTCTCTGCTCTAATCCATAATGTGAGGGTCTGAACTGGGTGCTTATATAGGAATCTGTGTTAATGCAAGTCTTAAAGCAGCACAGCTGCTCCCTTCTGGATTCTGTGACCTGAGACAGAAGAAGCACTAAGGAAGTGCACACTCCTTGTGACACACTCTTGGCAGCCCCTGGGAAGCTCAATTGCTTCTCCAACTTGAAAAATTCTGTGTCCCAGAGCCTTCTTGGTACAGCAATACGTGCTTCCTGTTCCCAGAGAGACCCACCCTTGGGCTTTCCCACCAGTCTTCCCTAAACCTGGCTGCTCCTGTGTCCTGTCACGTTAAGATGTGAGCTGAGATCTCAGACTTATATCTCATCATGTCAGTCACAGCAGAGTAAGGCTCCACCAGTGGGAATTCTGCCCCTGATGCTTGCCTTCCGAATTCAACTTGCCATCTGTGGCTTAACTGATTTCCTTGGACACCTCACACTTCTTATGACATTGGCTTTGGATCAGCAAGAGTGGAAATTAGCGTGTAAACACTGCAATCCTAGAATTTCTGATTTGAACTGGAGGAAACCTTTGCACTGCAGTCTGTCTCTGAGCCAGATGTCTGCAACTCTCCTCTCAGGGAAATAGATGAATATCCACAGTAAGAGGTCAATGGCTTTGCTGACAGATGCTGCACCAGGGAATATTTTTTTAAAGAGATTTCCTGGTAGCTAGGGTAGTTGTGTTAGCTATTTTCCCAAGTTGTCTCATCTACGTTCTCTAATAATGACATGGGAAATTATAGGACCCCAAATAGGATTTTTTAAATAGAATAAAAGGAAAGAATAGTCCCCCCTCAGAGGGGACCCTGATATCTGACAAATGGGACCCTGAGAGGTTGGGTGTCTTGCCTAAGGTCAACAAAAAGGGAAAAAAATGATTCAAACCCAAGTTTCCTCACTTTCAATTTATGGCTGTTTTCATTGCACAACAAGAGTATAGAGTCAGAAATGTTAATTTTGTTGTGAAAGTGAGCCAAAACCTTACCCTGTAACCCTAGAAAGAAAGAACAAGTCATATCAGAGCTGTAAAGAAGCCTTTCCAAACTAAGTTTAACTTAGAAGATAAATAGAAATAGTCAGGGGAGAGAGGTTCCCCTGAGACCATCGAGCCCCTCAAATTGGAAGTCATCCAAAGATATCGATGGCAGATTTACTGACCAGGCTCAGTGGCCAGTTGGAGTTCAAAGTGGACTTGATGCCCTCTGTGTGCACGATGGAAGAAACATCGTGTTCTCATTCTGTGGCCATGCACTGTCTTGGGATCATTAGTTTTATCAAGTTTTACAAGTGCTTTTACAAAGACAATAATGCCCATTTCCTGTATAGTTTACTTAAGTAAACAAGGAGACAGCAAGGTACCATCTCCTTTGTGAAGCAAGACTTTAAAATTTTTATCTAAAGAAAGAAAGCAAGGGATCTGTTCTGCATTGTTCCATAAGATAAGTTCATAAGATAAATTGTTCTAGTTTGACCTCAGTTCAGCTGGGCAAATGGTTCCCTTTCCCACTACCCACCCACGTTGTGACCACCAAAGACTTTTTAAGTGGATAAAAATATTTACAAACAGTTTCTTGAGCTGATCCTGTTCTCATCAATGGGTCACTACAGGCGTCCTGTGGGAAGGTGATTGCGTGTTTTTTCTGGCAAAATAACTTTTTCTAAACCCAAGTTTATTCTGGGGTGAGTGTAAACTCCTATGAGCAACAGAAAACATGCATATCATCTGAACACAGAAACAATAATGCATAGGGATAAACTTTGGAGTCAAACAGGCTTTGGTTCTAGTTGTGGGCTTCACCATCTTCTAAATGGTGACTTCCCCAAACAAGTCCCTAATCTCTTCATTTACATAATGGGACTGTCTGGCAGCTACCTCTTGGATTATTTGTGAGTATTAAATGAAATAATAAATCTATAAAAAGTATATAACACAAACTAAATGTTCAATAAATATTTGTTTATTATTAGGTACAGCCTCTTGTTGGGTCTACAGGGTACCCACCATCCAAAGAATACTGGAAAATGCAAATAATAATTGAGTAATTCAATTATAACTGAATAACTAATGTAATTAGCACTAAATAGCTGGACACTTTGAAATAATCCATTTGAAAAATGATCTGAGCTTTCAAGTTTACATCTGACTTCAATGTAGCGTCATCTTTTTACTTGTTCATTTATTTGGCAAAAACTTTCCTTATGTATATAATTACTAATACTATCCTTCAGGAACTTATGGGAGATTTTCCAGTCAACATGATCTTGGTAAACCCTAATGTGAAGGCTTGCTTACAATGCATGAGGCCCAAAACAGGACATTTCTAAAGAAATCCATAGTGGACTGGGACTGCCATTTTTTTTTTAAAGCTTTAACTCACAGGGCAACATAAAATTAGCTCTTAATTCTAATAACAGACAAAGGCTGTTTCTCCAAATGTGAAGTGATTGGAACTCTCTATATGAACCCTTGGAGTAGTGATCAATGGGAGAAGAAAACATTTTCATTCCCAGAAAACATCTTTGAGGTGCTTTTTTCATGCTAGACACTGTACAAAAAGAACTGCATACTTATGTTCTTGTTTTTGAGGAGTTTAAAGTTAAACTTTAAAATTGAATCAATATATTATTTGCATATAGTCAGTACATTTGAAGTCTCAAATCTGAATTCTTAAAATATTTATTTCTTGTTCCAGGCAGAAAGTTAGCAATCTCAAACCATGTATGTATATTGCATATGTATCTGCAATTTTGTGTGTTTGCATGAAATGAAGTGAATTATAAATTCAATCATAATTTTAGTGGAAAATTCATCTGTGAGACTATGACAGCATTATTTGGCAACTAAGACAATGCTTCACAAATTAGTAGTCAGGCAGTAATGCCACTTTCTCTAGCATTTGCCTCTCTGTTGGAGAAATGGATAGCTATGCTAACCAAACTAAGTGTATACCCTCCGCACCCTGCCCTCTATTTCTTCTGACAGTATCACCAAGCTATTAATTACTTAGGCTTCAAAACCTTACAAACCCCTCTCCCTTGGTAATTTTACCCTGTGAAATCCATTGCCAACTTTTACCAATTCTACCCATTGTAGTGACTCCCCACCTGTATGCATTTTCCATTATCAGGCCCCCAGCACTCTCATGTGGACAGTCACAAAGGTTCTCTAATTTGCACACTTTCTGGCTTCTCCATTTTGACTCCCCACCCCCAGCCCCCCACCCCCGGCCCTGTGCATCCCAACACTTTAATTCCAGGCTACTACTGACAAAGCACAGAGCCGACCATGCCATCCTATTCAAAACCCACACTGCTCTCAAAATAAAGTCCAAACTCAACCCTGAGGCAATGATCTCACCAGCAACCATTTCCAGTCTTATTTGGACTGCTCCCTGTCTGCCCCATGCTCTCTGAAATTCAGCCACACAGGCTACTCAAAGCTCTCTGCAGATTTGCACTTTTCTGAGCTACATTTATATATAGGCTCTTCCTTCCAACTAGAATCACCTTCTCTCCTTCCCTACCTACACTGTCAAGTACCAATCTACCATGAAGCTTTCCCTCCCACCTGGATCAGACTGGTTTCATCTTCCAGGGGTCTCCCATAGCAGTTTGGTATTCCCTCTAGCAGAAAGATTACCTGCGGCTTTCCTGTCCTAGACTGTAAGCTCCCTGAGAGCAGAAATCATGCTTTACTTACTGGTTTCTATATGCTCAACTAGAACATTCAACAAGTTCTTGGCACCCAAAAGGTGTGTAGTAAGTATCAGTGCACCCCAGGCAAGTTAAGGACTTAACGCTGCTGAGTTTTAGTTTCCTCACTAGTAAAATAAAAATACAAAGACCTGAGACAGGGGCTGTATATCAGTGGTGCATATTAGATGATTGATAAGCCTTATTGTGCTCTCTCCTCTTCAAACTGGATGTATCATGTAGGTCGACTCAGAATGAAGCAACCTGGAGTTAGACCTGGGGATAGTGGCACCCTCTACACCCCCATTTCTTTCTCTAAAACATGGAGATAACAGAATCTACTTGTGGAAATAAACTCAACCTTCCCCTTACTTAAGCACAGAGCTTAAAATCTATGGTTTCAACTGAATATTTCATTATGTGGAGGAGGGCCAGACTGGTGAGCCCATCCCATGCCAGTCATTTCAAGACCAGAGCTACACAAATGGGAAATGGTGAATCAGGTCAGAAGGTATGTTCTGCTCTATGAATATGGAACAAGAGAAGCTAACTGACCCTTACAGAACATTGTAGATTATTAACTTTCAGAAAATTTTACTTGTTACAGGGTGGTTTCAAATCCCCAGGACCAGACTGATGTTGAAACCTAGAAATGTTGTGCTGATTTGGTGTGGATTGGGGTCACACGATGTTTGTGCACATCATTTTATGGACGAGTGACATTTGTCACCAGAGGCTAGGGGGAGATTGCTTCTGTAAAAAGGCATAGAAGGGCCCCATATTATCAGGGATCTAGAGGAGGGGCAAAGCGGGGAGGGTACTGTTGTCCCTCCCTTTCCTTTTCTGGAAAAGGCAAAAATGGTGGGCCTTACAAGCCCCTGAATACATGATCCAGAGCCCAGTAGGGGAAGCTGACCCAAGTGCTGTGCACTTGTCTTGGGAAAGCGTCAGTCCAATTTGCTATAACTCTTTACCTCTGAGCTTCCTCATCTTAGTCCTCCAAAAATATAATGTACACAAATACAAAGGATTGTGCCAGACACATGGGGATGTTATCATAGCTGTTTTAGTATATACTCAGATTTTGAAACAAGGAAATCAGCTCTTCTCATCCGAGGCCAGAATGACAATTAGTTCTTGATGAAGTGAAACATAGTTTATTCATCCTTCCCTAAGGTCCCACCATGTTATTTGATTGCAGCAATTCTGTTATTTTATGTTTATGCAATCTTTCATAGTGACTCAGAACAAAATGGGTAAGAGAATGGTGACCAGAGTGTACATCTAAAAGATATGTTTTTCTTTCTATATCTGTGTGGATTTTATGAGTTTGGGGTACCTTAAAATTGACCAGCAAATAGTAAAATATATACTTATATCTGAGGCATACCCATTATTCCACTTGTTACTATCAGATCTCCCTATTTGATGTCCTAGACCTCAAAGAGAAGTGCTTTGGGGCAGGGGTAGGAGTAGAAATAATATGACCTGTTATCCAAAATGAAAACACAAGCACAGATCACTTTCCAAAATGTCCATGATTTCAGAGCTTAAATGCAGACACACCCTTAAAAGAAGCATTGGAAAGAAGAAAAATTGGCCAGCTTCCCAAATCTCACTGAATCCAACTGGACTGGGTGATGACGGAGATCAAAGGCATGTGGCGACTGGACAGAGAACTGGGAGGAACTGGCATCTTCAGGCCTGCTGAAAATTAGCCAAATGAACCACACCAAGCAAAAGCAAACTGAAAGTAAATATGGGAGAGTAATTGAATGCACATGGGGGTGCTCTTCACCAAATGAAAACTTTGTGTGTTCCCAAAGGAGAGATTTCCAGGTCTTCAACAGCATCGACCCACGGCAAAAACAAAATAGTACCCTTTCTAATTGAGAAACTGAATCCTTTTGGCTTCTACTGAAGGGACACAGGCAAAATCTCCTCTTGGTCATGGTACTCACGATTTTCCTTGTCCTCCTCCACTTCTATATCTCCCTTCCCTAAATAACTTTGTTTCTGGCTTGTTTCTAAGTAAAACGAGATTTTTTTTAATTTGGGGGAATTTTCTCCAGAACAGCAAGTGTTCCTAATTCTGCTTTTTATGATGCCTTTGGTGGAAGTTTAGCTCAGTTGCTCAGAGCTGTGATTTTCCTGTGTACCACCATTTCCATGGTGCCTTGCACCCCTCTGATGAACAGCCCTGATAACACCTCTCCTCTGGCTTTAGGGAGAGGGTTCACACAAGGAACCAAATGCCATTTCGCCATCAATGGATCTCTTCTTCCTTTACTCTTCTATTACTTGCTTGTTATGGTGAAAAAATTAATTTGCCTTTTCACTCCCCACTGCACATACTCTCCCAACCCCACACCCTCCTAGAAGTATAGAACAAGGATTGCAACTTCTTTTCTGCAGGTTCACAGTATTACAGAGAGATAGTATCAGAATGGGGGTTTGGATAGGGAAAACCTTGAAAATGGAAGCCCGAATGAGGATACAAAGAAAGAAAAACAAAGGAAGACACTCTTTCCAAATTTGGGTCCCTTTAAAAAAAAATACATGGATTCCATTTTCATAGAGGGAAATATGGAAGAAAATACAACAGCACTTAAGGAATTTCCTCTCATCAATTTTTCTCTGATCCCTTAATTGTGTTTAAGCCTTGGTGAGTACTTTGTTTACAGTCCCTAGCGTAGTGATTTGCATCACCGTCTCTGGCTAGCTGTTGGCCTGGCCGGGAGCTGGCAGCTGTGTCAGTCCAATTCTGGCTGGGAAAGGTAAGGATCTTTGCCTTGATTTTTGAAACTGGGAAAGAAACGTGGAATGTCTTTGGAGGGGTGGGGTGGGGTAGGAGGATGTAGATTTAATTCATGAATTAGAAGCTTTCTGAAAAGTTCTCCAAGCTTAAAGGAATCTCCTGGAGCCTTCTGTTTAAAAAGAACCAGAAAGATTTCCTCTCCCTTCTGAAAGAAGTCTTGCAGAAAGAAGGCTGGTTGCTTTGTGAATGAGATTTTGCATTTGCGGGCAGGTGTCTCTTAAGGCACTCTCAGGAATGTTTAATATCTTACAGGCGCAGAGAGGAGGGAGGAAAAATCATTCAAAGGCATCAGGCATTGATCACTAGGAATTCTTTGAATTTTAATTTGAAGAGGTAAGAATCATTTAAAACTGCAGGTGTTCTTGGGTATCTATTCTTTAGATATTTCTGCTTTATCCCAAAGCTTTCTACTTCTCTGTATTTATCAGTACAAACCATAAGTTGTCTACTAGCAATCTGAAGATGTGCATCTGTGTATCTGAGCAGATGTACATACTCTGAAGAAGAATTAGGGTGAATGTAACATCTGAAGCCTGAAAAGGCTGAGGAAAGCTTGGGTATTAGGAGCAATAACGACAGACCAACTCTGTTCCCAGCGCACAGATGCATTCACTATCCCTCAGTATAAGTTCAGCCAAGAAGTCACCATCAAAAAAAGGTGCCTCTGGCCTCTCTCTGGAAGGAGTTCAAATGATGTACCTTTGACTTTGACAATGGGGGAACATGGTCAACAGGAAAGGGTGATGATATTCAAAGCTTCAGTGGGGTTATTGGATTACGTTGGGGAGAAAACAGCCCTGCTAGAAAGTAAAGAGGAATTGCCCCCGAAGGCCACAGTTCACAGTGGGAAGACTGCTGCTCTCATAAGGAGCTTCTCAAGAACCTCCAATTACGTGGCCCGTGGCTCCCAATATCCCTGTCCTCCCAGGGCATTGCTGGCAAGTGCTGAAATGCCGTAGTTCTAAGTACCCCTTCTCAAACACCAAGTGACAGGACTCCTCCTGGAGGATGAATGTGTCCCTTTACATCCCACATTTTTAAAGTCTGAAGATAGTCGTGGCCGAGGCCCTCCAGGTACTCATCAGCCGCAGCAGGCTGGGCTCCCCCGACTCAGCCAGGCCTCAGGAACTTTTCAACTTTATTTCTTTTTAATGAAGAAGCCCTTTCTCTGATTTCCATTCTGGTCCCTCTCCCTTTATGAGAAAATCACCAAGGTATGATTTCTAGACAAGGATGGAAAGAGTGGGCTATCGTAGAACAGAGACGAGCTGCCTGAGAACATCCATGCCCTCCACCGGAAGTTAGAGAAATCTAACAACTCGAGAGAAAGAAGGAAAACAAATCTCTTTCAAGATTTAATTTATATTTGTAGTATTAGTTGTATCAATTAAAAAGATATTCAAACTTGTATGGATTAAAAATAGATGACGGATAACTTTTAGCTACAGAAGTATCGGGATGAACTTATAATAGTCATCCAGTATTATCTCATTTTTCCCTCCAGAAGACAATCTGGGGCTTTACAATTTTAAATAACTTATCTGCAAGAAAGTCTAGAGCTCTAAGTCCATTTGCAGACAGGGGGTGGGAAATAGACATTTATTGTTTGAGAGCGTGACATGTCAAGCCATATATGTTTGAATATTTAAAATACCTTGCTCCTTTAAGTGGGTCAAGGATCTGCAGATTGATACCAGCCAGGAGCTTGCTACAGACCTATTAAATCAATCTACATTTAGCAAGCTCCTTACGTAATTTGTGTGCTCCTTAAAGCCTAGAGTTCAAACCAAGGGTTTCTCTCTGTGTGAACTTTGTCAGATTACTTAACCTCTCTGAGCCTCATTTATAAACTATCTATAAGCTCATTTGTAAACTAGTGAGAAGTCATGTTAATGCATGCACCTTGCAGGTGCTCTATAATGACAGTGATGGTAATGATGATTTCAGCATTGCCGAAGTTACTCACTTCCTAGCACAAGTAGTAATCATGTTTAAATCAAAATGACTGTTTTCCCCCCTTAGTCACAAACATTTGTATGTCCCACCCTTGTTCCTAAATGAATTAATATCAAATAAGGGGGGGGGTTAAGCTTCAGATGAACAGCACACATATATGAAGAAAGAATATTCGGGAAACCTGGGAACATAGATTTTTGCTGGCTTAGAGGCTGGATTCAGCTGCTCGATGACTTCACAGCTGTTCCTCCCGCCCTAAAAGTGTCTATCCCTTCGGCTCTGTCCCCTCAGCTGGGTCTGCAACGCTGACTCTGGGATTTTCTTGTGAAAATGCCTGCTGGGCGGGAGGAAGATCTGGAGGTTGGCTGGGGAAAAAATGAGTAATGCAAAGCAGTGCGCTCAGTAAATGCTGCAAGAGAAATAAAAGTAAAAGCTGCCTCCTGTCTCTAGGGACTCTAGAATGATTCTGACTTATCATGTCACTGAGCAGAGCTGGGGGAAACCAAAACTCGGAATCTGCTGGCAAGGAAAAGAACGAAGAAAAAAAAAATGGTAGGGAGGGGCAATCCGGCGGGGGAGGAAATAAAAAGAGAGAGAGGGAAAGACAAGCGTCATTTAGGAAGAGGTAGAGTAAAAGAAAGAGCTCCAGGATCTAAAACCTACCATATAGTATTTTGTATCTTTTCTTTTCCCCAGAGGAGATCCCTGTCCTGTCACTTTATTGACAGACGTGCTGTTACAGGCTGTCTTCCCAGAGGTCGCAGAAGAAGCTCAGACGCTGCTGTTCCTTCCCTCCCAAGTCCAGTGGTCTCCCTGGTAATGGATTGCTTCTCTCTGAGGTACGGGTCAGTGTAAGTCTTTGGGGGATGGAGCTTCATTTTCAGGTTAGCTGAAGTCTCAGCTTTGGGGTGAAGATTCTTTTTCTTTCAGACAGAATCTCAAATATCCTTTTACTGGCCTAGCCAGTATTTAAGGTATCATTGAACAGCAGTGATTAATTTGGTGATTAAAAATCCCATGCAAATAGGCAGCTCTAACTTTTAGTTCATTGCACAAGGAGTGATATTTTTGACCTCCCAGAGCAAGGAAGAAACTGTGAGGTTTGATTTGCTGTTGAATTAGTTTTCAGTGGGTGCTTAATATGATCAAAGTATTCATCTCACTGAAATCATCTCCAGTATCTTCCTTTAAATGCTTTCACTAACTATAACTGCTCAACCCTTTAGCTGCTGGATCACTTCTCGAGGGTAAAGGAGAATGACTTACCATGTCTGAGCAAGAGAAGAGTGTTCACTGATTTCTCATAGATGGCGTTTCAACCAGAGGCTTTTGATCGAGAGTCTCAGATTTCTCCCTGAAATGTTCAGGTTCAAAACATTTAGAAAGATACAGCGCAGCAAGTTTTTGTACACAGCAGCGTGGGGTAAAAATGAACTTGTAAATCTTTATGCTTATCTAGTATGCTTTTTTTTTAAAACATGTGGTACATACAATATCAAAATTCCTTGTTGAGTTTAATGGAAAATTTGTGAATTGACAGCTAATTATCATAATAATTGATCTCTTTAACATAAAAAAGCACAAAATTCTGTCCAAAAAACTGTTGAATTATTTTTCTTATTTTTCCCTTTTCAAATGGATCAGAGGATATTGCCGCATTTTAGCTCACAAATCCTAGCCTTATTGTCCCTGAATTTTTGCCCAACTGCACCCCCATCATGGACCCAGGATGCATGTTTCGCTGTATTTAATAGTCACAACAATAAAGACTTGTTAACTGTCAGTTGATGTAGAAGAACATCATTTGTACGCTGATTGCTGGTCTTGACGTTGCTTTGGTGCACAGCTAATGGGCAATAGTTTGGAAAGAGTGCATGTTATGCCCGGAAACGCCGGCAGAGTCTAGGTTGCTGTGAGTGTGGAAGGGACTGTGCGAAGTGTTGTTTATAACGTGTTCTCCTCTTGAATGAGGCTGTTTTGGGATTAAGATTGAGGCTTCTCTGTGTGTTTAGAGGAAAGAAAAGCAATAGACAAAGCAGAAAAGCTTGTAAAACATTTGCAGACCGCCAGAGTGTATTAAGCACTGTAAAGTGCTTCCTGCTTTTTATATCTTCCCTTTCTTTATGGTTCTCTGCTTTATCTTGTTTTCTTCTCAATGCAAAGAGAATGCAAACAATTAGGAAAAAAATATATTAAAGTTGATTTTCACATGCATCCATGCCTCCTAGAAAAGAACACAGTGGTCTTTCCCCCAGCTCTTTACTCCTACTTGTGAGGCTTACTCTGATGCATTCAACTGGAATCTCCTGTCTTCTCCTCCACAGCTTCCACCCTGGTGAGACCGCCCAGGTCTAGTCTGTGAACTCAGCTAGGAGACATACTGTAAAAATGACCGAAGAGCCCATAAAGGAGATCCTGGGAACCCCGAAGTCTCCCAAGCCAGTGGCAATGGAGAAGAGCTCCAATGGTGAAGTCATGGTCACCATGGTCCCCCTGGTCAATGAGATTCAGCTGACAGCCGCCACGGGGGGCGCTGAGCTCTCCTGTTACCGCTGCATCATCCCCTTCGCCGTGGTGGTCCTCATCGCTGGGATAGCGGTCACTGCCGTGGCTTACAGCTTCAATTCTCATGGCTCCATCATCTCCATCTTAGGTCTAGTCCTTCTATCATTGGGACTTTTTTTGTTAGCCTCCAGCACCCTGTGCTGGAAGGTGAGACAGAGAAGCAAGAAAGCCAAGAGGCGGGAGAGTCAGACGACTCTCGTGGCAAATCAGAGAAGCTTGTTTGCTTAGGACTGAATGAGACCAAACGGGATGTGTGGTCTGAAGGACCTGCTCTCACTTCATCCGCCAATGCACCCAGGACTGGTGTGGGAGAGGATGGACTTGGCATTGCCGCAGACCAGAGGCATGGGGGTGGCCTGAGGGTGGAGGATGGATGGGGTTCTCCTCTGTGAGCAATGACTTGTGTCTTCGATGACAAACTTAATTCTAAGGGCTGTTTCTAAGACTGAAAAATCAGTGTTTCCTCTACATTAAACATTTTAGGGGTCGTGGGAGGTGTGCGGCATTAGACAACATTTGGTTCACCTTGGAAAGTAGGCAAGAGAAGATGAGTTCTGGCACACCAGCAACCTGCCTCCAAAAGAGATAACCCATGCTATTAAGATGTTATATCATAAAAATGTTCTGCTGAGAGTCTAAACTGCCTTGAACTTTGCATACTCCTGTGAAATTCTGTGATCATTTTTTTCCAAAAATTGATTCTCTAGCATCTGTTTTATTTTTCACTTTCAGTAACTCATCACTGGTGGTACTTTTCTTGAAGAATAAACTAATATTTTTTTTATGTTTTAACATTGGACAGTTTTTAGTTGATCGTAATGCTGTGTCAGAAGTTTAAAAAAAAAAAGGTAAAATGTGTAGCTACTCGATGACATGTGGGGATAAATTAATATTAAAATAATCCAATATAGCACTTTTGATGATTTTTATATTAAAGTTTAATGTACATTTTATTCAAAATAATAAATACTCATTGCTGCTGAAACTTCTTAAATGGTTATTTCCATTGTAGTTACTGTTACTGCAGTTCCAGATTGCCCATCTTTCCTTGCCTTATCAGCAACAACATCTCAATTGTATTTCTCTCAAATGGGCATGTTGCTTCTTCCTAACTTAACTAAAAGATTTTTATTTTTTATCACATCATTTTTTTTCACAACTTCTGAAGAGTAATATGAATTATGTTTATTCTAAAAGATTTATATGCCATTATAATTAGGAAATCAATGCCTTGGGTCAGGAATTTTACAATGTGTTGTTAAATGTGTGTTACATATTTATCAGATCAGTTGTTAAATATTTGCTGAACATATTTTTGAGCAGCAGCTACATACCAGGCATTGTGTAGATTCTCAGGCTGCTTAACTGACTTAGCAATAATACAATGCAAATAACGTTACTGCTTGAATTCTGTGAATATTGAGCAGTTAGGACTCTACGCCATAACTCTAGCCAGAAATATCCCCAGTTCATGTCGTTTAAACCATATTAAACTAGAGAGGAAAGATAGGCACAAAGCCTTTCCTAAACCTTGGAAAAACAAAGCAAAACAAAACAAGCCTAGCATAGCACTTTCGATGAAAGGCATTCTATCAAGGACTTTAATTAAATGTGGCAGGAGCCCTCTGGCACTGACTGCTCCCTGGTGCTCAGGTGGTTTTGTCAAGGGGAGACACCTTGATGACCTAGTTTCTCCTGGCTTTGAAGGTCAGATGGTGAAAGTCTGGAGTTGTTGAATACAATCATCTTGAACACATGCAGGTGAACACTCCTCTGGACCAAATGCAAGTGTATGGCATTGTGTTTATGACAGTGGGAGGGATACTGTATTTTGACATGCTTTTTTTTTTTTTTTTGCTCAAAGATATCCAAAAGCTCCCCACTGTTGATGAAGAAATTTCTCAAGTGAGTATTCAAGGTCCTGCTCTGTATGCTCCAAACAAATGTATCCAGCTTTCATTCTTATTCCAACCCCAAAACTCATGAGGTAGCCAGACCAGATGATTCCCCATTCCCGGATTAGGCTTCAATTTTCCTGCCTCCATGGACGTTCAAACTTCTGTTCTCCCTCCATCCTTATGCCATCCTTTCCCCCTCCAACTCAGACATATCCAGATCCTGCTTCTCATTAGAGCCCCAGCTTAAGTGCAACCTCTTCCCAGAGGTTCCCATTTATCTGAAAGGAATTGCTCCTTCAAGAGTCTCTACCTATTTACTCTCTGATGGCAACTTTCATTTTCTACCACGTGAGTACCATAAATGTTTTATCTTCTTCCAAAACTCCTTAGAAGTGCATAACGTGTCATATAATTTTAAACCCCTAATAAAATGTCCTGCACAGATTAGATACTCAGTAAGTGTTTGCCTAAATGAACGAAAGAATAAAAATCAGAAAGTGTTGAGTGTTTGATCCAGAATTACAGTTTGTTTTAATCCCGTAAAACAAAGTTCTTTAGTTCTCACCTCTCCCAAAATAGGTCATCCTACCCCACCCTGCCTCTACTGGAAGCACCAGGTCCAGGTGAGTATTTACTACCTTTGTATAATATTTCTCTAGCCACGCCTGCCCTTCCAACTGCTTGAAAAGTAAACGTGTGAATTATTTCAGGCCACCAGGGGGCCTCATGCTGCTACCTGAGAGTCCCAAAAGAAACCCCATGGAATGACTTAAATTGTAAAGACTGAAATAGGATCATACCGGAAATAGAGATACCTCTCCTATATGTGAGGAGTTAGAGAAGATACTCCACTGAGGCCACCCCTACCCTCTTCCCTAAGCCACTTTGCAATGGCTAATTCTGGGTTTTTCTAGTAAATACAGGAAGGTCTTGCCCTGCTGAGGGAGCCTCCAGTCACATTAAAAAGGTATACACACCTGCAGAGCTGTAAGGCACAGAGATAGTCCTATGTACTGTGGCTCCCAACTCCCACAAGGAGAATAAACCCAGACTTGAATCATGATATCACAATTATCTCATAACATACGTCTTTAATGGTCAAGGTTTGTCTTTACAAATGGTTTGATGATCTAGTGATAAGCAGGTGTTAAATGCATGCATAAGCATGATGCAGGCATATATGTATTGAAAAGATAACCTGGCCCTACCCTGGAGGATCAGAAACCAGTTATCACCTGGAAGGATTTTCCCTAAACCTCATACATCCTAGAATGCACAGGAATAACTTTTAACCCCATCCTGGGCAGCAAGTCTCTGCCCAGGTGAGAAACACAGCCATCTAGGGAACTCTGCTCTCCCCACCTCACTATCACGGTTGATCTAGGAAACCTTGCCTAGAGAAGATGGCAAGGTCAGATGAATCACGCAGGTGGCTGAGGCCAGATAAGCTCAGGAGAGCCAGATCACAAATCCTCAGACCTACCTCTCTGTTCCACGACCACCACTAGACAGACAGACAGACAGAGACAGAGACAGAGATCCTGGTTTGTACCGTGTTATGGTTTTGAACTTGGAAGATCTGGTTATGAATCCCAGCTCTCCTGTTAAACTAGTCAGGTGATCTTGAGAAGTTAAGCCTCACCTTTAAAATAAGCTTAGCTTTAAAGAAATGATTTAAATTGTGTCATCTATAAAGCACTACACTCTTGCAAAATTGTTATTTTTCTATCTAATGTTGACCTCAGCTTCTTTCTGTACTTATTGTCCCAACACGCCATCAAGCATCGAGCAGCCCCCTCTTTTGGTTAAATGGCTTTAATTAGTCACTTGTTTAACCTTGACATTATCCATGAAGGCTCTCTAGACCAAAATAATCTGGGGAAAACACCTGTTCCAAATATGAATATTAACTTACATTTTCTTAATATTGTTATAATTTTTGGTGCGTTCACATACATTGGAGTCATTGTAAAGGTATATTTAATACAGAAATTCAATTATGTGTCTTTAATAAAAAGGAGATCAGGAGAGTGAGAAACCCCCACACACACCTCCCCTCCTCCCATCCCCATTCCAGCCAATCTCATCCGAGTCTTCCCCACAGAAAGGAAGACCAGAGCAGGAATCTAAAGAGAAGCAAAAAAAGTAAATTCCTTGTTCCTGGTTTTTGAGCCTCAAGGGCATCTTACTGATTTAAGGCTTATCTAAGTAATTTTCAAATGTAATTTGTTTACACTCGATTTTTTACATTACTCTTTGACCCTGTATATGATGGGGCTCAAATATATCTGATATTACTCAATATTCTCCACCACACTTTGAGGTTATAAGTGCATGTCCACCCTACTCTCAGGTAAGCAAACTATAGTTCCGAGAGGGTAAGTGGTTTATCCAGTCAAGGTTTCACAGCTGGTGAGGCCTTGAGTCAGACCAATTTGCTGACCAGAGATTATATTTATTGCAGGTTTATGCTTAGCTGTGACAGATATCGTTTCCAGAATGATAGGAAAAGGAGACCAAAAAGGTGTTCTAATACCTATTTTCAGAAAACTCTTTTTAAAGTATAATATACATAGAGAAAAACGTATAGCTGAATGAATTTCTCACACACACACACATACACACAAACCTGTGTAAACAGATGGAAAAAACAAATATTGCTGGTCCCTCAAAAGCCCCCCTTGAATCCGTTTCCAGTCATTATTTCTCCAGGAGGATATCTTCACTCTAACACATGAGTAGTCTTGCCTGATTTTTAACCTTATATAAATGGAATTGTGGAGTGTGTACTCTTTGTGCCTGGCTTCTGTGCAATATTATGTTTATGAGGTACGTCCATATTGTTACATGTCATTACAAAGTGTTTATTCTCATCTCTGTGTAGAATTCCACTGTATGAATACACCATCATTTATTTATCCTTTCTGCTTTTGATAGGCATTTGGATAGTTTCTAACTATTAAAAATAGTACTTGTGGTAGCCAGGCTCCCAGAGGCCCCCCAAAATAACTGCCTCCTGATATTCACGTACCTCCTACATTGTCTCAGGTTGCTTTGTGTGGCCGATGGCAGAAGTGATGATATGTCACTTTTTTTGCGGTACGCAGGCCTCTCACTGTTGTGGCCCCTCCCGTTGCGGAGCACAGGCTCCGGATGCGCAGGCTCAGCGGCCATGGCTCACGGGCCCAGCCGCTCCGTGGCATGTGGGATTTTTGCGGACCGGGGCACGAACCCGTGTCCCCTGCATCGGCAGGCGGACTCTCAACCACTGCACCACCAGAGAAGCCCTGGTATGTCACTTCTAAGACTGGGCTATAAAGACACTGAGACTTTCACCTCGGTGCCTCTCTCTCCCTCCTTTCTTTGGGGGAAGCCGTCTGCCATGTTGTGGGGACACTCAGGCCACCGTGGAGCGGCCCATGTGGGGAGGCACAGAGACCTCCAGCTAACGGCTAGAGAAGAGCTGAGACCTGCCAGCAACTACCTGAATGAACTTGAAGGTGGATCTGTGTCCCCAGAAGACAGCTTGACCAAAACCTCATGAGAGACCCTCAACCAGGGCTGCATTACGTGATTATATGACTTTAGCGGTATCTTGGCACTCGTGTCTCATGGGCCCTTTCCTCCACTAAGAAAAAAAAAAAAAAAAAGATGATTTTCATTTATTGCAAGAAGGAATTTGTACTGACAAGCACTGTGAGCTACAGGCACTGCACGAACTGTGCCTAATGGGTGAATTGGCCCTTCATCCAGCTAAGCCGAAAATTCCTGACCCACAGAAACTGAGATAATAAATGTTTGTTGTTATAAGTTGCTAAGTTTTGGAATAATTTGTTATTCAGCAAGGGATAACTAATATTGTGCTATTATGAAATTTCTTCTACATGATTTTTAGTTTACATACTTACACATCTCCTAGGTTGAGAAAGATCTAGGAGTGGAATCCCTGAATTAAATAAAGGATGGGTAATGTGTTCAGCTTTACTGCCAGTTTTCAAAAATGTTTGAATCAATTTATTCTCCTACCAGCACCATAAGAGAGTTCTGGATGCATAACGTCTCGATCAATTTTTCTCATTTTCCATCTTTTCCATTTTAGTCATTCCAGTGGTTATAACATTCACTTTTAAGTATATATTTCAGAAAGGCGATGCCCCACCAGAAACTGGGACATGATAGGGCAGAGCAGGCTAGAAAATGGGAGATTAGAGTGGAAACATAAGATTTAGATTTGGGCTTTGAAAAAGCAAAGCAGCAAGAAATAAATTCTTAGGGAAGTGCTCTGAGACCAGGAGCTCCCAGGCTAGACACTGGGAATTTAACTCATAATGTGAACAACAGCATTTACCAAGCACTTACTATACTCTAAACATTACTGTCTGAGATTTGTTTGAATGGATGCTCTCACTTGATGAAGCAGATCCTAATATTATCTGTATTGTACAGATGAGGAAACTGAGAGGCAGATTAAGCCAAGTAATTGAGATCCCACGGCTAGTAGAGTAGGGTCTACTACTTAATTGGAATGCCTGTACTCCCAGGTACATGGTAACCTTTCAATACCTGATACTTGAACAAACATCCCAGCAGAAGCTGAGCAACACAGGGTCAAGAGTCTAAGCTAACGCTAAAGACCAAGTCAACAGTTTTGAGAAGCTAGAACTGAAAATGCAGATGACCTCTGAACCATCTGCCACCAGAAGCCTGGTCTTCTTCTAACATGCAGCATTTTCCAAATACCTACAGACTCTTATTAGCGAACCTGGGACCGTCTCAGGAGCCCAGCTTCATCTGCCACCAAAGCTGGTGCTTTCATTCCCAGCCTCCTTGAGTTTCCTGTGTGGAAAACTCAAGACTCAGAATAACAGCCAGCCTCAGCCTGAAACTGGAGGCAGGGTACAACAGTGCATAGCAGAAAAACTTACACTTTAGGGGGAACCAAAGAAGACTTCCTTAAGGCAGTGACTTGACGAGAGTAAGACTATTAGAAGAGTTAGCCAGGTGCAGGGAGTAAGAAGGAGCAATAAGGGATACTCTCAGAGGCAACACCATGAGTGAATGCTGAACAGTCATGGATAGAGCCAGCCTTCAGCCTCTCTGCCTCACTGGATCATTGAAAGGCAAAAATGAAAGAACTTGTTACGGGGATTTATCAATTGCAAAATTCTGTCCAAGCAAAGAGGCTCAATAACTCCAATATCCACAGGGCTCAAACTTATCACCAGAGAATCAAACATTCAGGTTCTAAAGGAGCAGAAACACTTTACTTCAATCTATGAGTTCTACGGGGATCATGAATAAAAAATATTATCATAACTAAAATCTTCTTCCTCCTTATGATATCAATACCTATCTTCCCTGAAGATAGTGTAACACTGTGGTTAAAGCCATGAACTCTAGAGATGAAGCACCTGGTCTTGAAATTCGGCTTTCTCACTGTGTATCTCTGCACAAGTCAACTTCTCCATGCCTCAGTTTCCTCATCAACAAAATGGGAATAATAATGGTATACCTCATAGGGTTGTAGTATTAATTGAGTTAATTGATATAAAGAACTTTATGTCAAAGACTGGTACTCAACATATTAGGTAGTACTTTTATCTATCTTAAAATTAATTTTAAAGCTTAGCTGATGCGTGATTTCAGTGAGTTTTTATGACATTTAAAACTACAGAAGCTGCAAGAAAGTCAGTTTAAATGGGACATTTGTAGAAAAATAGCAGTTTACCTCAGGAGTGAAACTGCAAACACTGAGAGAAAACAAGTTGACACAGGAATTTGTATTAGGCCATATCTGTCAGGAACTCACCCCCTCCAAATCCATGTACATATCAATGTTTTGTTTTCTTAATCAGAAGTTCCTTATGTTCAGCATATCCTTATCCAAATTTATATATCTCAGAAAAACCTTAAAGCTATCATGCAATCTGATAGAGGGCCGGTTAGCATTTACATTGGTGCTTAGATGTAGACATAGCATTTTCACTTGCATCACCTCGTTAACTCCTTCCAGAAGCTGTATGAAATATTATTCTCATTTATAGATGAGGAAATGGGGGCTTGGAGAGGTGAAATGGTTTACTTGTGATCCAACAGGTCATACCTGACAGAAATAAAACTGACAAACAGATCCAGGTCTTTGTCGTTCAATTCCATCTTGTCCCTGGACCCTGAGGTTCCTATAGGATGCCCACCCTTAGGGGTCTATGCCCCTTGGCCATGCAGCTAAGGATGTTTCAAAAGTCTTAAAATGGGTTATGCCTACAGCTATGCTTTACCGTTCTTTCTGACTGGACACAGACATTTTTAAAAAGTTAAGGTGGTAAGCTGAGATTTGTATCAACATCTAAAATAAGCATATACACACCATTGTAAAGCTATTATACAACAATAAAGGTGTAAAAAAAAAGTGTATAGTTTTAAGTCATATAGAAAATATAACATGATTATGCAACACACAAATTTTACTAACGAGATCTTATTGCTTTTGAGGATTTTATTTTGTTTTGTTTTATTTTTAAATAATAGAAGCTTACGTCTCAACCAAGAGATCATTTTGATCAGTGGTTCCTAAATGCCTGTCCATGCACTAACTACATCAGATCCACCTAGCAGCTCTACAAAGACCAGGATGCACAGGTGCTGACCCCAGAGATTCTGGTTCAGTAGATTCAAAGTGAGACCCAGAATCTGTATTTTAAAACAAACTGTCCCAGGAAATGTAAATTAATAAGCACAATATGATACCATTTTATTTCTCAATAGATTTATAATAAAGTAGAGGATTAATAAATACAAGTACTGGTAAGGATGAAGAATCAGGTAATATGGCCATATTTTATTAAAACTTAAATGTGTATGCTCTTTATCCCACTTTTGGAAATGTATGATAGCTATAGATGTAATAGAACTACGTGAGTATTTATTTCTGCATTGCTAGCTTGTGCACACACATGCACCAAAACAACCTTTGAATGAATTATGGTGCCTCTATATTATGTATACCATGTAGCTAATAAAATGAATAAGGCAGACTGGTATGTACAAATGTTAATTTGGAAAGATGTCTATAATATACTATGTGAAAAAGCAAGTTTTCAGCTAATATTTATCATCCAATACCATTCTTATAAAATAAACTGGAAGTGTATCTGAGCACATTTAAACAAAGAAAAATTATAGAAGAACACATGGTGTGTCATTAAGTGTGGGTACACCACTGGGGTGTTACTTCAGGGAAAAAGAAGAATTTTTTCTTTAGACTCCTCTATACTGTTTGAATTATTATAATGAGCAATAATTAAAAGGATATAGAACGAGGGGGAAAATAAAGTGGTACTTGGAGAAATACCACAAATACAAATAAAGCACTTATTGAGTCTGGTTTGCAGCAATGTTAGGGAATTGCTGACTCACACCAGCTCCCTTCCAAGATGAGGTTCCTCTCTGATTACTCATTCACTCGTTCACTCATTTGCTCAGTATTTACTGAGGACTCACATCGAGGTATTGGAAATTTAAGAAGAAATTAAGTGAAAAGAAATGTATTGTGATTGAATTAAGTCTGGCTCAGGTATTCAGGTATAATCTTACAAAAAGAGTAAAAGCCTATAGGGTCAACTTCCCATTCTATGTGTTAACCTCATGTATTTGGATTCCAGTACCTCTGGTATCACGATAGAATGGGAACACAATGTCTGTGGTAATCTGGAATGAATACATATAAGAATCTTGAGTGTAAAAGTAACCGGAGTACAACATAGACTATTGGTTTCCCCTTCCTTTCTAAGTTAATCACAGATGTTTATGGGACACAGCCTTATGTGTGTTTGGTCTCATTGCATTACTTGTGGTACAACGTTGGTAAATTAATGAATCAGTAACAATTCAGAATATTCACTCAGGAGGCAACAATATCCTAAAAAAATACTCTTTACCTAGGAAACTTGAATAGTAGTAGAGATAACCCAGGCAGGGCTGCTGAGAAAGCCCTTTGTGCTGTTTTAATGGGGACCATCCAGCATTGAGTCACAGTGGATCTGACACTCAGAGCTCTCGGGTTCTCAAGCATTTTCATCAGGAAGTGTAGGCCACGTCCAAAAAAAATAGACTTACACTTTTGCTCCATCTCAGCCTCCTATCGAGAAAAGCAAACACAGATGATTTTCCATTTCAAGTTCAAATACAGAATGGATGGCTTTTTGTTTTGCTTGACTGGGGTAGTTAATGAGAGTTCAGAGACTGGCAGCTTGCCAGACATAAATCAGTTGTGATCACATTGTCGTATGAACCCAGAAAAAGAAATAGAAGAGAGGGAAGGGGTAGAGCCAGAAAAACTGTACATTTGGGAAAGGCGTGACTGTGATCACTGGTATTTCAAGGTCCGGAACACATTGCTTTTCTACAGAGAGTGGCTAGTCCAGAGAGAAAAGGGACATTTGGAGGCAAGATATGTGTTGCTTCACTCCTCTGCAACTAGACTCTATAATGAAGTGTTTGCATCAGAGGAAGGCTGACGACACATTTTAGCGCTTTCACAGTTCTAACTTAATCATGGCAGGAAGGTTTCCTGCTACTGGGAGAACAAGTTGCGTCACTAGGAACATCTGACTCCAGGATCCAGTGTCAATCACTTTGCCTAAGGTCATTAAAAAATACTAGGGTGTCACCTTACAACATAAAGGCTTTGCCCAAGTGACAATTAAGGGGTAACACATAGCATGATAAATAATTGAACAGGTGGATTAGAGAAATGTCTTTCCTGTGCAAAATGAGATGGGTGATTGCCAGTCATAAATCCAGCCTCTTTGGCCACATTCCTCCACAACCCGGAGTTCTAACCAGTCAGACTGCTCTATTTTTTTCAGTTTGCCTTTTTTGGTGGTTCAAGGAGTCTCTGGCCTCATGGAATCAGACAAGCTGTAAAGAAAGGCAGCACCTCAGGAGAAGTTCCCGAGAGCAGCTTTCAAGGGTCTCCTGCTAGTGACAGGTTGCAGGGACTTGCCCACTGGGTGGAATAATATTTGGATGTGGTTTGTGCAGGACGAAGTCTGCTGTGGATCAAGTGGATTTAAGAAATGCCCTGTTTGACTCGCTAGTGTCAAAACACCTGTGAAGTACAACCTGAACGTCACCTTTCATACAGGGTCTCACATTTGAGTTTTTAACTTCCTTTCACCCCAGACCAATAACAGTTTAATCCTCCCAAAAGGGGACACAGGGTGCTGATTTACCATGCCTTTCACAGCAGTCCAAACAGGTTTGCTTATTGATGTCCTGGAAATATTTAACACCAGAAAATTCCTGAATCCTTGACTTGGTAACTGCCTATCAATAGATGTTTTTCCAATAGAGGAAAAAGAAGAGAGAGAGAGAAGGAATGAGGAAAGAGATAAAGAACACGGTGACTTTTACAAACAAGCCATCATCCTAGTTTCTATTTGCAGCCCAGTGGCAGTATTTGCAGTTCTCAGTAAAAATACAACCCTTGAACTTGGAACTGCCGATACCACAGAATATTTTTAAATGGTAACGAAAGGAGTCTGAGCACTCAGACTGGCAACCCGCAAAGTTCCTGGGCCACACGGTGGATAGTATTTGAGATTCACCAAGCAGACAGACCCCTGTTTCACCAGCTAGGTCAGGTAAAGAAGACAAGTTGGGACAAAAAGAAAGGCAGACGTAGCAGATTCCCCATCTTCTACAACAGAAAAGTTAACCACGCTAGAATTGTGCAGAGGCAGAATGTGAAGAAAAATAGATTTTTTTAAATAAAAAAATTTACGAGGGAAATTTCAAACATATACTAAAACAAGAGAAAATGGCATAATGAAACCCCAGGTACCCATCAACCAGCTTCAACAATCATCAACTCACAGTCTGTTTTGGTTCATTTGTACTCTCCCCCAACTCCCATTTACCACCAGATTATTTCGGAGTAAATCCCAGACAACGTGCAATAGATGATTTAAAAGGCAAACTTTTATAAGGTTTATGACTTGGTTAGTTAGTGAAGTTAAATGCTGTAGAAGACCAATTAGGATAATTCATTTTGAATAGATACTCTAAGAAAAGTTTAGACAAACTTTCCCTGAACTTTCATACTAACTAAAAATTGGCTTCACATTAGTTACGTAAAACTTTTCTTACGGGTGCTGTCTGATGGCAGGTGAACAGCAGACCTATATGCAGATAAACAGCCGACCTATATGGTCTTGCAGGAGTTGTAGCTTAGGAGAAATAAGGGTGGAGTGTAATTGAGAAGGGTGCTGACCCAGGAAAGGGTGCAAAATGAAGTTTGAGATTACAGGGGGCATGGAGGGGCACGGAGATCAGAGAGTCTTTGCCGGTAACTACGTGGTCTGTAGCCAAAGCTGTTTTTTGATCTTCATCCTTCAGACCTTATTATTAATCTCCCCAGAGGGCAGCCCTTTCCCTCCTCACACACCCAATCCAATCCGGAATCACAAAAGGGCAAGGAAGGTTGGGGGTGAGCATCTGAACATATTAACTTCCCTGGGCTGCTCTGTAGCTCTACCTCCTAGCCTCTACTTCCTCATCTGTGTAAAGCAGAGAAGTGCAAGCAAGGTGCTCAAAACACAATGGAAGTCCATTTGCAGTGTGTGTAGTACATGCAAGCACAGATTTAGCAGAGATAAAATTACAATGTTGCTTAAGAAGTTTTTGTTGTTATTGTGTATAGATTAATCAATCCCAGGGTTAATCCTTTGCAACATCTCACCTCCCCCATACATTTAATTACATCTGGATAAATGAAAACTAATTTATATGTATACATATTTCTAAGTTATATATAACTAAGTTATATATATTTTCACAGTTGCATACATTCAACTCAATGGATTTTTAAGCTCCTGCTATATAAAAAGCACTGTTGTAAATGCTGGGGGCAATAAAAAGTTGAATAATAAATGATCATTGGGCTCAAGGAGGTTGCAATGTAACAGGATTCTTAAGGCAAGTATCTATGTGGCCATAATGCTACAATAAGAAAAATACAAGAAAAGGAAACAAATGTGAGTGACAAAAAATGTTATCAGCAGGTGATGAAGATGCAAAGAAGGGAACTGTCACTAATTGATGGAAATGGAGAAATGAATCCTAAAAGGTGTCTTGGAAGAAGTGCCATTGACATGGGCCTTGAAGCTGGGGCAGGAGTTCAGTTAGTGAAATTGAAGTTGAGGGGAAGAAAGCATTTCAGGAAGAAAGAAATGTGAAAAAAAAGGGAAATATAGTACAAGTGGAACGTATTCAGGGAAATGCACACAGGCCACATTGGCAGGAGTAGAACAGGATATAAAAGGCAAGCTGATTGTATCAAGGCAGGTAGCAGAGAACTTCAGAGAGAGTTAAATACACAAAGCCTGAAGCAAGATTACTTGAACCTAGCTCCGGCCCTGAGCTGAGTGATCTTGGATAAATCACTGAGACCTTAACCTTCAAGGTCTTTGTCTATAAAATCAGGATATGAACAGTGCCCATCTCTGGCTACTGTTGTTTCATTACCTTATCTGTGCAGCATGATGAGGTTTCCTGGATGGTGCAGGAGAGGCAAGGCCACTTCAGTTCACAGTTGTGTTGGGGATCCTTCCACCTGCCACCCCAGACATGAGCTGATCCAGATAGGTTTGAAACCTGGAACCGCTCTAGAGAAGTAGGAGATTCTTCTGGAAGATGGCTTTTTGGTTGCTGGCAGGACATCAGAGCTTTGCCTGGATGGAAAGCATGTTCACAATCCCAGGGAGGCCCAGCCAGCAGCAGTGCTTGTGTTGACTTTGCTGGGCGGGCCACCTGCAGGTTACTGGCTGGAGAGGGACCCATGTTCTGAGATCAATGTCGGGATCGTCCCCTTTTCAGTTAGTTTGCCTTATGACACAACCAGCTCTGTCTTCAGCACACTCCCAGCCCCAGGACCTAGAGCGCTTTCCAGTTGAAAAAGTCTCAAATGTGGAAAGAAAAAGGGGGGGTTGGGGGGTGGAGGGTGTGTGAGAGGTAATGGGAGCTGACAGCACTGGGATGGATGGGTCACCTCTCTGCTCTGTCCCCTTTCCAGGGTTATAAGATCCTTTCCTCCTGGAAGGGGTGGAGTGACAGCTGATGCCAATTTAGTGGTCACAACTGGATGTCTCTCCCTTCCTGGAAGGCCTGGTGACATCTCTCCTACCATTGTGATTAGCAAGAAAGCATTCACAAGGATGATTATCTAATCAGGGAATTAGCCTTGATTCATGCGGTGAGAATCAGGAGACTCTTAAAAAGTCTAACAGAAAAAAAGGTCCATATCAGGAAATAGCACCAGTAGTCATACCCTGACTATTACACACAAACATATTAAGATTTGGGGCAATTATTTGTAAACAATCATCCAATCTAATTGGCAGATATTTATCTTGAGCACCTACTCCACTTTAAGGTGCCAATTTCTCCTACTTGATTTCTTCCCTTCCAGTCACTGTACTAATTTCTTGGTTATGGTCTAGGGGCCATTTGATTCCAGATTCCCTGTGGTGCTTGTTAAAAGTTGAGATTTCTGAGCATCACCTTAGATCTATGGCATCAGAATCTACAGGGAGTGAAACCAAGGGATCTGAATTCAAAATATTTTTATTAAGAAAATTTCAAGCATATTTAAAAAGTAAAGAGAAAAATATAATGAACCACCTGCCATGGACTTGTCACCAGCTTTAATTATTATCAACTCCTGGCCAATATTATTTGATTAATATCCTCTCCCCAAATTATTCTGAAGCAAGTCCCAGATATATCATTTCATCTGAAAATATTTCCATCTCTAAATAATAAAGACTTTTAAAAACTCTAAATACAATTATTATTTCTTAAAAAATTAAGAATATTTTTATACCAAACTAGTCAGTATTCAAATTTCCCATGTTGCCTCACAATTTTCTGAATCAAAATCTGAGTAACTTTCCTGCATTTCAATTGGCTAATATATCACTTAGCTCTTTTTTTCTTTCTCACTCTTTTCCCCCTTTATTTCTTATTTGTTGAAGAAATTGGGTTGTTTGTCCTGTAGAGTTTCCCAGAGTCTGTATTTTGTTAGTTACATCTTTGTGCTATCATTTAATTTGTTCTTTGACCCCTGTATTGTCTTTAATTGATATAATAATGTTATATAATAATTAAATTTACAATTTATTATGTATTTACTTATAATTATACAATAATTTCCTTATTACCATTGAAATGTAAAACCTTGATCAGATTCAGATGTGATGTTTTTGTCGAGAATACTTCCTAGGTGGTGTGAAGTATCGAATACCTCCATCTGGGGGCACTGCATGTCTGGTTGTGTTTTTATAATATTAGTAGCTATTGATGAACATTGCTCAGTTCCATTAACTCATTGGGAACTCCAGTTCTTTATTTTTAAAGCAATGCAAGTAAATTTTACACACCTTAAAACTCAAGGGTTTTACTTTAGTCCTTTTTCCATTCTGCTTACACAATTACCTTACCTTACCTTACCTTATTTGCCCTCTAATAAACTCTTCTAATAACAGATTGAGACCAGCAAGACAACCCTTTGGCATGTGGGAAGACCACAGTGTTGTATTTATCATTACTTTTTAAACTTAAATATGAAATTAATATGATCAATACTTCATATATGAATCCATCAAAATACTGAATAAGATTTGTAATTAGGTGGACATATATTTGGGGAGTAACTCAAAAATATTTGATGGCATGCATGATCAAGAAGGTTGGGACACTGTAGCCTAAAGAATGGAGCCCACATCATTGAGCTTGTCAGATAGGTACCATTCCCCCAGCTTTATTTCCCACCGCTGTCCATCCCCTCACATCCTATTTCGTAGAGACAGCGGACTTCAGCCACTGCTCAGTATTTCGTGTTCTTTCACACCTCATCGTCAATGCATGCGCTTGCTCTGTGCCTGTATTGCCCTTCTTCCAGTTCAACACCTGACAAGTCCCTCTCTATTGAAGCTTAGCACAAGGAGGAACTTTTCCTTTCAAGCCCTAATGAACATGATGCATATCTTCATTCTGGCTTTTATCTTTTGGCAATGTGATCGTTCTTTACATGTTTGTCTTTCACTAAGAATGACATCAATATGAGCAGAGGGGCTGTGTCTCTTGTCTCTGTATATTTTGTCTCTGAGTATTCTTCTCTGTATTCCTAGCCCAGGATGGGGCACATAGGGTATACACTTAGAACATGTTAAGGATGATGAAGAAAGGTAAGATTTGAGCTTGATATGGACAAGCAGAGAGAAGTAAGGCACAACAAAGAGATAATTGTGAAAACAACAAGGTACTTTGGGGGATAGATAAGTTAGGATCCTTAAGGTTTAAAGCAACAGAAACTAGCTCTGTCTGTAAGAAGGACAATGGAAATGTATTGGAATAACATCAGTGGCTTACAGAATCATCAGAAAGCGGGAGGACCAGGCTTAGAAAAAGGTAGGAAGCAAACATACTTCCCCAAAGCCTAGAAGCAAGCAGCACAATAGTCTTTCAGCCAGAAGAATCTAGCCAGGATGCTGCTACAACGGCCATAGGACTCAGCCAATGCCACCCCCACCCCCACTGTAAGTGAATTCCAACTGCTTATCTATCTTTGCACCACTCACTTAGTAGTCATTCTCTTGGATGGGAGCATATGATTGGCTAAGGCTAAGTCCGTTCTCATACAATGGGAGCAAGGAGGGAAGAGATGGTGCATTTGACCCTGTCTCCCACCAAGAATAACATAATGGGAGGATTCTCCCCCAGATAAGAAGGTAAGGTGGTTGAACTGTGGGATAGCCAAAAATAAAAGTACATTTTACTTTAAAAATAAGTAAATTATATTGACATTAAGGCAAAGAATTCATCTAGGGGAATGGTGAGAGATGTCTAGAAAGATAGGTAGGAAACAAGGAGTATAGTTCCTCACTAAATATCCAGGCAAAATAACTTAGTATTTATGCTGTAGACAATGGAAGAGCTCCTGAGGTTTATCCCTAGAGGAGTAATATTATTAAAGGAATTATTTGGATGATTAAGGTGATCCCTTTTGGAATGCTGGATTAGACAGGAAGACACTGAAGGAAGGGAGATCAGTTAATGAGTATTTGCAATAGTTGAGGCTCCAGAGATTAGTCATTAATCCAAAGTCTAGAAAAGTTGAGTGGGAGCCTCAAATATCAAAGATAAAAGCAGATACTAAGTCTGGATCAAGAGCCAAGCATTACAGACCAGAAAAAAAAAGTAAAGGGGAGACAGGAGACCAGACTTAGAAAGTCTCCAAGGAATTTTGCTAAGTGGACTGCTGCTCTCTGCACCTGTTGTTTCTTATTTAGACACAAGTGCTTCTACTCCTATCTGGGGATACCTTGAAGGCATCACATGGCCTCCACCAGGTATTAGTGGAGATTGGGATAAGGGCTGGGTAGGAAAATGTGACGAATGATAGACTGATGGTATTACTAACAAAAATGTGGTGGGAAATGTGAAGGACAGGTCTGATGGAAAATGGTAACTTCCATTAGTCTAGGTACATAGAGTTTTGGGTACTAGAAAGGCTTGATGTAGAAATATCTGCAGGAAACTGGAAAAACAAGTTCACATCTCAAGAAGTGGTTTGGGGTGTGGGACGGTTGGCCCTTCTGGTTCATTCCTTTGCTCTGATTCTATAGCACTGGGAAGATATACTTAGTATTTAACCATGGAAGCAACAGTGAAGTCAGTCATTTAGATACTGGTTAGTACCATGGAATACATACATCTTTCCCAAAATGATTCCCTTGAGATCTCTAGGACATCTTGTGAAGTCTGAAGCTAGCTCCCCCAGCAGCCATGCTGATTTGGGGGGAATCTTCTAAGGATTTCTGCAAATGAGGTGCCTAGGCTCATATCAGGGACAGATCGTGATTATTTAGCATCCAAGGAGATGCCCACAGATTTCTCTTTTACCCAAAGTCACCTTTCCTGACTACCAACTTAATTAGCAGATTTTCTGCCTTAAAATCTGGTGGGCCAGGCCCATGCCCTTCTGGCTCAGCTTACCCAGAATCAGAAACAGTACAACTCTCCTTCCACCAACATTGGTGCATTTTCCTGTGTCTCCTTCCTGTGTATTGTCATGTATTTGCACACACCTCCACCTCAATGCTAGCTACACCATATTACAATTTACGCACCTATGTGTCTGTCTTTCTTGCTTGCCTATGAGCTCCAGGAAGGCAGGAACTTACTTATATGTACATTCCCTCTCTTCTCTTTTCCCTCTCAGTATAGTGGTAGGCAGAGATTAGGTACTCAATGAATTCTCAGTTGAATGGACCTTATATAGCAGCCTCAGGGTTTGCTTTAAACTGCTCAGCCTGAGGCAACAGGCAAGAAGCATTTACATTGTTATTTTCCCTATTAGCTCAGTTTTACTTGGGAAAAAAGTCATAAGCACATTGAAAGATCAGACACTTTTACAATCTCTGTTGTTTAAAAGGAATAATTTATCTCTCTAATTTTAATCTGGCTCTCTACATCCCTCTGAATGGCCTATTAAAAACTGTGCTCTGTTTTTGCTTTTCACATCATCTTCCACAGTCAGGTTGCTAATCTCCCTGACACCTTTCTTGCTAGAACGGTCTGAGGCCCTCATGCTCCCTGACCCCACGCTCCCAGGGGCCCTGCTCTTCCTTCCATTCCTCAACCTCAGACCCTCGGCTGGGAGTGGAGGCTTGTGTTTAAGCACCTTTGTTCTTCACAGGGCCTTGGAAACACTTCGAACCCTGGAGCCTGAGAGGGGAGTTGCTTATACCAGCTGAAACAATCACAGGATCCAGACTGGAGACAGAGGAAAAAAAAAACAAGAAAAAAAACCCTCTGCCTCCATTCAGTGGGCTCTCCATTCAGCCTGGGGTGGTGCAGGGTGGCTTGGTTTGTGAATCCAGTTAGCAGCAGCATTCCTGGAAAACTGGCCCGCTGCTGAGCTTTCTCGTGAACTTCATCCACCTGTCATGCTGGGCCTTGGAGAGGAGCCAGGGCAGGCAGGAAATAATAGGCTGCAGGATACCGGTGTGTGTCAGTGGCCCCGACCCTCCCATTCCTGAACACAGATGAGCCAGAAGCCTGGGAGGTGTCACCGTGCTGAGGGTGGGCTCAGGAGGCCACAGAAAGACTGGCAGAGGGCAGGGGAGGCCCAGAAGGCATGAGGGAGCTTTCGACTCGCTGTGAGCCCCTCTTCAGGATTGCGGAATCATCTCTGCAGGGAAATGGCTCTGGCTCTTGCTCAGACACATCCCTTTGTTCTCATTGACCTCAGCCTGCATGCATCAGGCCCAAAGGAGAATGTCTGGGTCCTTCCCATCTCCACATCCCACACCCCCCGCTTGGCCTCTCTAGTTGGTCAGAGAATGGTCTACAATGACATCAACTGGCTAGAATTACATAAAACTTCCCTTCTCAACTCCCAGACTCCTGGATTCATACTTTGTTTTGTTTTTAATTTCCAAATGATTTCCCTTTGTCCAGCTGGGTTTCCCCCCTCCCCACCCCTATCTCCGTCAATTTAAATTTCCTATTTTCCATTAGCAGGTTTCAGGCAACGAGGTGGAAGAAACATGGGTTCTCAAGGAGCTCTAACTCCTGAAGACAACCGACACTGGGAAAATTGAAATATTTTACTCTAGAAGCAAAGAACTCTTAGGTGTCTGGTGGGGTAGTATTAACTCAGTGTCCAGCCTGTTGTTCTGGGAAGAAATGTTTCAGATTGTTCGTCCTCCTCGTAAGCCTTCTTACAGCCAATTCCACTGTGGGTGATGAAGGTGGGAAAAATGGGCATTTACCTGTGCTTCTGGATTCTGGGGATGAACCACCTACAGGTGCCGTTCATAGATTTGAAATTAGCAAGATCACAGGCTAGAGTGTCTCAAATTCTAATGTGTCTGTGAATCACCAGGGGATCTTGTTAAGATGTTGCAGGTTGGGGTGGGGGCTGAGACTCTGCATTTCTAATTGGCTCTCAGTCTATATAGATGCAGGTGGTTCTCAGGCCACAATTTGAGTAGCTGGGCTACATTTACCTTGCTACTCAAAGTGTGGCATTTTGCTTACCTGGCAATTTGCTTTTTGGAGATTTATCCCAAAGGAACATGGATAATAAAGCTGTATTGGGGCAGGAAGTAAGATTGTGTGATGGAAAGAGGACTAATTGGGAGCAAAGAAACCAGCGTCATGTTCCAAGTTATGCAACAAGCTCACTGGGTTCATTTGAATAAGCTATAACCTCTCTGAGCTCCAAGGAAGTGGTTAAACTAGGTTGGCGAGTTCCCAGACTTTTCATATGGGACATGTGTTTGGAAAGCTCTCGCAAACAACAGAATAACCCATGTGGTCCTATCATAGACGAACGGATGATTTCCATTTATCCTTTTGAAAATTTAGAAAATGCACCAGGGCATAAACAGAAACACCTGTTTGGCAACCTCTGGATTTGATGGTGTCCAATCTCCCTTCTCAACACTGACATCCTATGATCCCAGTAACAAGCATAAAAGGGAAAGAGGGATGGATTTTCATTGTGTATGAAGTATAAATTTCTATCTGCAAAGGTTAGTTTAATCCTTGATAAGTTATTGGGAAGGTTTAATGCTGGATACATTATTGAGGGAAAACATTGACTCTCTTTACCTAAAAATCATTAGGAAAGTATCCCAAGCTAGGCTGTTGAAAGGATGTTTCTGCCGAAAAGCAAGAGAAGTGATTGTGTGATTGTAAATATTCTGAGTGGCACCTGCTTTGTGTTTCTCAGTTAGAGACCTAGCAGGAGACAGGAGGCACACTCAAATCAAGATGATTGGAGGAAGATACATAAAGGGACTATTTTCAAAGGTATGGGTGGGCTTCCTCAGGGATAGTAGCCATCCAAGGCTCAAAGGTATGGAAGAAGAGGCAGTCATGAAATCCTAGGAGGAGAAACATTTGTAAAGATGGCCAACTTGAGTGGAGCTGTGGCCGGCTGGAAGCAACTTGCAGGAATGGAGGTGGGAAATAATACCAGGACCTCACTCTCTTCCTTCCCTCTAATCTCCTGAAAGCACGTCCCAGTGACCACACCCATGGAAGCCAGAGGGGTTCCTGAAGTCAATCCCTGGGACAGAGAAAAGAGCGAGTAGGGAGGTAGGGTCGGAGAGTGGGTCTCAAGGAGCAACTGGAAGGTGTTGGACACACTCATAAAGTTCCTTGTGCACAAATGATTGATAGTACAAGATATTCTGTTTATTTCAGCTCAATTTTGCCTTTAAGTTGAGCTACCAAGGCCAGAAATATCATCCAACTCTGTATCCCTTCCAAATTGATTTTGAGGAATTCTAAAAAAGTTTGGTTGTTGAAATCCAAAAAGATAATACTTAATAGTATTCCAACAATTTTCCCATCTATTCTATTATTTATCCTTGTCATTGTTTTAATAAATGATATTTACACACTAGACATATCTTCTTCTTAGTTTATGTTATCTTCTCATTGATAAGCTAACAAAATTTACTCAAACATTTCTTATGAATGTCATATAAGCTCATCATTTGAAATTTGCCTTTTTTTGGTTTCTCTTGTTTCTCTCCCTACATAGTGTTTTCTCTTTCCTTATGATTTTACTTTTCTAATTTGTTGTTCTCTTCTTTTTTCATGTTAATAGGTTTTAGTATTTCTGCTGTCTTAGGTAAACCTATGGACTACTTAGGCATACTTATACTCTAGATATAAGTTCTTTGTCAGATATTTGGACTCCAAATATCTTTTGCCACTGCCTTCCTTTTAACTCGCTTGTGTCTTTTGATGAAAACAACTTCTCAATTTTAATAAAGCCCATTTGTCACTATTATAAAAACTCTTTTGAGACCAGTTTAAGAACTCTTCATCATTAAAAATCATGGAAATACTTTTCTATTTTCTGCAGACTCTACCAGTTTACCCTTCACACTGAAGTCCACGATGCATCTAGCATTTCTGTTATATATTGTGTAAGATAACAGTTCTTTTTTTAAAAAAATATGGATATTCAGTTGATCCTTCTCTACTCACCCAATTAGCAATTCTTCCTCCCACAGTAGTGCGTTCACACCTTTGTCATGAACTAGATGACTGCATGTAAGATATGGGTCAACCACTGGATTTTCCATTCTGTTCATTATTTTCTATCCTTGTTCCCATATCAAGCTCTTCTAATTCCTGTAGTTTTATAATAAGTCTCCATATATATCCTCCAATTTGTTCCTTTTAAAGATTGTCTTAGTTCTTGGCCCTCTGCATTTTCAACTATATTTTTCAATGAGCTTTTCAGTTCCACAAAAATGTAAGCTGGGAGTCAGATTAGAACTGTATAAAGTCTATAGATTACTCTGGAGAGAAATTGTCACATTACTGTGACATTTGACTCATGATTAGCATATATGCTTATATTTATTTAAGTCTTTAAGTCTTTTCTGTGAAGTCCTTTACATGTGTTTTGGTATCAAGATTACACTGTCCTCCACTATAAAACTCTTAGAGGAAAAAATAGGCAGAACACTCTATAACATAAATCACTGCAAGATCCTTTTTGACCCACCTCTTAGAGAAATGGAAATAAAAACAAAAAGAAACAAATGGGATCTAATGAAACTTAAAAGCTTTTGCGCAGCAAAGGAAACCATAAACAAGATGAAAAGACAACCCTCAGAATGGGAAAAAAATATTTGCAAACGAAGCAACTGACAAAGGATTAATCTCCAAAATATACAAGCAGCTCAGACAGCTCAATATCAAAAAAACAAACAACCCAATCCAAAAATGGGCAGAAGACCTAAATAGACATTTCTCCAAAGAAGATATACAGACTGCCAACAAACACATGAAAGGATGCTCAACATCACTAATCATTAGAGAAAGGCAAATCAAAACTGCAATGAGGTATCACCTCACACAGGTCAGAATGGCCATCATCAAAAAGTCTACAAACAATTAATGCTGGAGAAGGTGTGGAGAAAAGGGAAACCTCTTGCACTGTTGGTGGGAATATAAATTGATATAGCCACTATGGAGAACAGTATGGTGGTTCCTTAAAAAACTAAAAATAGAACTACCATATGACCCAGCAATCCCACTACTGGGCATATACCCTGAGAAAATGATAATTCAAAAAGAGTCATGTACCACGATGTTCATTGCAGCTCTATTTACAATAGCCAGGACACGGAAGCAACCTAAGTGTCCATCGATAGATGAATGGATAAAAAAGATGTGGCACATATATACAATGGAATATTACTCAGCCATAAAAAGAAACAAAATTGAGTTTTATGTAGTGAGGTGGATGGACCTTGAGTCCGTCATACAGAGTGAAGTAAGCCAGAAAGAGAAAAACAAATACCATATGCTAACATATATATGTGGAATCTAAAAAAAAAAGGAAAATTGTTCTGAAGAACCTAGGGGCAGGACAGGAATAAAGATGGAGATGTAGAGAATGACTTGAGGACATGGGGAGAGGGAAGGGTAAGTTGGGACGAAGTGAGAGAGTGGCATGTATATAAATACACTACCAAATGTAAAATAGATAGTGGGAAGGAGCTTCAGAGCACAGGGAGATCAGCTTGGTGCTTTGTGTCCACCTAGAAGGGTGGGATAAGGAGGGTGGGAGGGAGATGCAAGAGGGAGGAGATATGGGGATATATGTATATGTATAGCTGATTCACTTTGTTATACAGCAGAAACTAACACACCATTGTAAAGCAATTATACTCCAATAAAGATGTTAAAAAAAAAAAAGATTACACTGTCCTCATTAAATGAGTTGGGAAGTGTTCCCTCTTCATTCACTGAAAAAAATCTGTTTCTCCCCCACATATTTTTGGTAGTATTTGTGTGAGTACTTTGCCTTTTTGTTTTTCATTCATCTTCAAGTTATGTCTGTTCTACCTGGTGCTATTTGCTGATGGTTCCCAGAGAGTTATTTCAGACTATCAAGAATTTTCCTAGAATATTCTCTAACACAATACACAAAAATAAACTCAAAATTGATTAAAGACCTAAATGTAAGGCCAGATACTATAAAACTCTTAGAGGAAAACATAGGCAGAACACTCTTTGAAATAAATTAAAGCAATATTTTTTTGGATCCACCTCCTAGAGTAATGGAAATAAAAACAAAAAGAAACAAATGGGATCTAATGAAACTTAAAAGCTTTTGCACAGCAAAGGAAACCATAAACAAAATGAAAAGGCAACCCACAGAATGGGAGAAAATATCTGCAAACAATGCAACTGACAAGGAATTAATCTCCAAAATATACAAACAGCTCATGCAGCTCAATATCAAAAACAAACAAGCAACCCAATAAAAAAATGGGCAGAAGGCCTAAATAAACATTTCTCCAAACAAGACATACAGATGGCCAACACACATGAACAGTTGCTCAGCATCATTAATCATTAGAGAAATGCAAATCAAAACCACAATGAGGTATCACCTCACATCAGTCAGAATGGCCATCATCAAAAAATCTAGAAACAATAAATGCTGGAGAGAGCATGGAGAAAAGGGAATCCTCCTGCACTGTTGGTGGGAATGTAAATTGAAACAGCCACTATGGAGAACAGTATGGAGGTTCCTTTAAAAACTAAAAATAGAACTACCATATGACCCAGCAATCCACTGGGCATATACCTTGAGAAAACCAAAATTCAAAAAGATACATGTACCACAATGTTCACTGCAACACTGTTTACAATAGCCAGGACATGGAAGCAACCTCAACGTCCATTGACAGATGAATGGATAAAGGACATGTGGCACATATATACAATGGAATATTACTCAGCTATAAAAAGGAATGAATGAGTTATTTGTAGTGAAGTGGATGGTCCTAGAGTCTGTCATACAGAGTGAAGTAAGTCAGAAAGAGAAAAACAAATACCGTGTGCTAATGCATATATATAGAATCTAAAAAAATGGTACTGATGAACCTAGTGGCAAGGCAGGAATAAAGACACAGACGTAGAGAATGGACTTGAGGACATGGGGTGGGGTGGGGGTAAGGGGAAGCTGGGACGAAGGGAGAAGTAAGTATTGACATATATACACTACCTAATGTAAAATAGCTAGCTAGTGGGAAGCTAGCTGTGCTTAGCACAGGGAGACCAGCTCAGAGCTTTGTGACGGCCTAGAAGAGTGGGATAGGGAGGGTGGGAGGGAGGCTCAAGAGGGAGGGGATTTGGGATATATGTATATATATACCTGATTCACTTTGTTGTACAGCAGAAACTAACACAACATTGTAAAGTAATTATACTCCAATAAAGATGTAAAAAAAAAAAAAAAAGAGCAGAAAGCGTTAATAGACATTTCTCCAAAGAAGACATACAGATGGCCAAAAAGCACATGAAAAGATGCTCAGCATCGCTAATTATCAGAGAAATGCAAATCAAAACTACAATGAGGTATCACCTCACATCAGTCAGAATGGCCATCACCAAAAAGTCTACAAACAATAAATGCTGGAGAGGATGTGGAGAAAAGGAAAACCTCTTATACTGTTGGTGGGAGTGTAAATTTGTACAGCCACTATGGAGAACAGTATGGAAGTTCCATAAAAAAGCTAAAACTAGAGCCGCCATATGATCCAACAATCCCACTCCTGGGCATATATTCGGAGAAAACCATACATGCACCCCAATGTTCATTACAGCACTATTTACAATAGCCAGGACATGGAAGCAACCTAAATGTTTATCGACAGAGGAATGAGTAAGAAGATATGGTACATATGTACAATGGAATATTAATCAGTCGTAAAAAATAATGAAATAATGCCATTTGCAGCATCATGGTTGGACTTAGATATTATCATATTAAGTGAAGTAAGTCAGGCAGAGAAAGACAAATATCATATGCTATCAGTTATATGTGGAATCTAAAAATAATAATAATACAAATGAACTTATTTCCAAAACAGAAAGAGACCCACATACACAGAAAGGAAGCTTATGGTTACCAAAGGGGAAGTGTGGGGGTTGGGGGATAAATTAGGAGTTTGGGACTAACATATACACACTACTATATATGAAACAGATAATCAGCCAAGACCTACTGTATACACAGGGAACTCTACTCAATATTCTGTAATAACCTACATGGGAAAAGAATCCGAAAAAGAATAGATATATGTATGTATATAACTGAATCACTTTGCTGTATACCTGAAACTAACACAACATTGTAAATCAACTATACTCCAATATAAAATAAATTTTTTTTAAAAATGGAATTTTCCTGGGACTTCCCTGATGTTCCAGTGGTTAAGACTTCACCTTCCAATGCAGGGGGTACGAGTTTGATCCCTGGTCAGGGAACTAAGATCCTACGTGCCTCATCGCCGAAAAAACAAAACATAAAAACAGAAGCAATATTGTAACAAATTCAATAAGGACTTTAAAAATGGTCCATATCAAAAAAAATCTTAAAAAAAAATTCCATATCCAGTGTTGTGTTTCATCTTGTCTTAACTGAGGAATAAGACATAGAGGTATATAGTCTCCTTTGAGTGTCTACTTGTTAGTTTTCTTCTTAAGGTAACTGAGACCTTAGTCTCAGAGTCTCTCTGGAGACTTCTTTGGATACTACTAATTTATAAAGAGTAGGCAAATCAAGTGGTGTGTTGTCCTACTGTTCCTTGACCTTCTCTGGCCTCTCCTAATTATCCTTGTTCAGGGGTTCCTCAACCTACTTTCCTGTGACTGTATTTTTTTCATGAAGTTGTGTTACATATTAACTTTAGGATGAGTAACATTTGGTCCCATCTGAAGCATATCTCTTGGGGGTTCCTCAAAGTTTCTGTCCTGTTGATGGCACTCTTTCCTAGTTTCAAACACTCTTGAAGCTTCTTCCATCTTTTCATTACTCCACTGGATATTTTGATGAAAAACTACAGTGAAGAAGAAAGCCGGGGTGCAGTGAGCACAGCTTCTTTGTACTCAGAAGTCAAGTCGGTCCTGTACCATCTGAATTTGTTCATTACAAACATTATTATCATTGAAGGTTATTACATACCAGCTACCATTTATTAAGTTCTTACACATGTGCTCAAGACTATGCTAGTGTGTTACACATTTTTTTCATGTAATTCTTACAAATAACCCTATTAGACAAGTATAATTGATTTTTTGTTGTTTGTTTTTATTTTTGTTTTTTCTCTCTCTGTGTCTTTCTAATGTTATAAACTAGGATTCAGGAAAATAAATTGAAAAGACTTAAGGTCAGTTTCTCCTTTCTAGGGCTTTATATCAAGCCTATTAATTCTAGGAACTGGAATTATTGAAAATATGGCCTATATTCTTCCAAACTCAATCATCAGAGTTAGTACCATGCACTCATTTTGTAGCTAGGCAATAGAGCGAGGAATACTTCAGGTATCAAATCCTCATAGTAATAAATAGATTTTAGTGTCAATTAATTTCCAGGAGAGAAATGAGTAACACATAGCTGCTGCCCTCCAATAGCCTACAGGCTAGTGAGGTATGAGAGACAAATGCCAACAGGTCAGTACACTTCAGTGTTATAAGTGGGAACACAGTGTTGGCATAAGGCTGGTCAAGGAAGTTTAAAGTGAATCACAAGGATGAGCGAAAGTTAACTGGGCAATGAGAAGGGGGAAGGTGATCTAGACTAGGGAAGAATGTATACAAAACTACAATATTGAGAGAGAGCAGGGTACCACTAGGGAATTGCAAGTAATTCAGTGGGTCCTGAGTGCAGAGGGTTAAGGGTTGGGTGAGGGAGGTGATCTTGAGATCGTAGGGCAAGGGTCAGTAAACTAAGGTCTGCAGAAGGGCCAACCATTTTTATAAGTAAAGTTGTATTGGAACACAGCCATGCTGATTTGATTTACAAATTGTCTGTGGCTCTTTTCTTACTACGGTGGCAAAGTTCAGTAGCTGCCACAGAGGCGATTTGGTCTGAAGGGCAAAAATATTTACTATCAGGCCCTTTACAGAAAAAGTTTGCCAACCACTGCTAAAGGGATATGAAACAGAACATGATGATCTTGGAAAGCCATACTAAGAATCTAGACTTCATTCAGAGGAGCGACAGAAAGGCTGATGAAGGATTTTAAGCAAGGGGATGACATGCTCATCAGATTTGTGATTTAGGAAAATCACTTTGGCTGCATATGCAGAATGGATTGGAGGGTGCGAGATTTATAGGAGGGGTACCAGTTAGAAATGTATTGCAATAATCCAGACAGGTGAAGACTGTGTCCTGAACTAGTGTATGCGCAGAACTGTGATAGAAGATACTTACGGAAGATCATAGTAAGTAGCATTCTCTTTTCTTAGATTTTCCTTCTGTGACCTGTCCTCTTCTTTGTTCCTCCTTTCCTGTACCTTTCCGTCTCTTCCTCCACATTTTTTTCCAGTGTGATCATTCTTTCCCCTTTTTTAACATCCTATTCACATTTGACACTATACCCCTTGTCAAGGTCAGGCAAGCAGAAACCAGAGCTCTGTGTGTCTGAACTTCTGTAGTTGTGCTGTTGCTCTAGAGGCTTATCTCTTCCCAAATCTTAACCACTGACTTAGGACATATGAGCCCTCATGACCTTCCTCTTTCTTTTCACCTTAGTTTCTCTACTTGGGCCACTGCAACAATTTCTGGATTCTCTCAGTATTTCACTGCTCACCCAATACACCATGTTGCTGCTGTCTCGGCATGCACCATTCACCATAAAATTCATAGTTTGAAGTTGAAAAGACTGTCTTCATTCTCCCAATTTTTAAGTATGGTGATACTGAGGTTGAGCAGGTTAAATTACTTGTCCAAAGTCACAGCAAATTAGTAGAAAACCAGGTTTTCCTTTCTTACATTGCACTCTTTCTAATTCCCCGCATGTAGCAGTTGTAAGTTCCTGTCCCAAATTAGGGAGATAAAATAACAATCACCATTTCTGTTCTGTGACTCCTTCCAAGTTGATCACTCAAAGGAAGTTTGTAAATAGCTGTAGCTGTCCCACTACTTGACTATAAGTAGATAATTTTCTTAAGAAATTCCACTGACTAGATTCAATTGCTTCATGATGCAACCCAGAACCCAATTATGAAATAAAGGTGAAGCTACTACCCAGGTGCAAATTATAGGTGATATTTTAACTTTGAAATATAAAAGTGTTATGGGGTTTTATAACATTCTTTTGGTTTTCATTTCATATTGTTGTACCTTTTAAATATTCAAGCTCCCCAGATAAATCACTCACCTTAAAAAATGATGGTCTCATAACCCTCTGTCACTCACAAAAATGTCACAATTTTTACCATCATTTCTCCGCAACTTTGGTATTTTACCTCTGCTGTGAAAAAGTCACCCGTGACACACTGAAACCAGATGCTGTCATTTTCATAGCACTAAGTTTGAAGAAAGGTGTGTGTTATTGAAAGGCTTGATTCCTTCTAGTCAGTTCCACAAGTAAGGTCTGTGGAGGACAACTATGAACCCCAGAAAATATCATGAATGTCAGGGCATATTCACCAGGAGCAGGCACCTAAGGGACTCAATCTGGTTGTGGTCTTCGAAAGTGGCACTGTCCAACATAGCAGCCACTTGCCACATGTAGCTATTCAATTAAAATTACTTAAAATGAGGGCTTCCCTGGTGGCGCAGTGGTTGAGAATCTGCCTGCCAATGCAGGGGACACGGGTTCGAGCCCTGGTCTGGGAAGATCCCACATGCTGCGGTGCAGCTAGGCCCATGCGCCACAACTACTGGGCCTGTGCCTCTGGAGCCTGTGCCCCACAACAAGCGAGGCCATGACAGTGAAAGGCCTGCACACCGCGATGAAGAGTGGCCCCCACTCGCCTCAACTAGAGAAAGCCTTCACACGAAACGAAGACCCAACACAGCCAAAAATAAATAAAAAATCTTTCCCTCTACTTAAAAAAAAATTTACTTAAAATTAAAAATTCAAAAAGACAAGACATAATAGGTGTTGGCAAAGATGCAGAGAAAGGGAATCCTTTTGTGTAGTACTGGTGGAATTGCAAATTGGTGTAACCACTATGGAAAACAGTATGGATGTTCCTCAAAAAATTAAAAATAGAACTACCATATGATCCAGCAATTCTACTTTTGGGTGAAGGAAATAAAATTACTATCACAAAGAGATATCTGTACCTTCATGTTCATTGTAGCATAATTTACAATAGCCAAGGTATGGAAACAACCTGTGTCCATTGACAGCTGAATGGATAAAGAAAATGTTTTATATATATATATATATATATATATATATATATATATATATATATATATATATAATATATATATAATATGTATATATATATATACACACACAATGGAATATATATATATATATATATATATATATATATATATACATACACACACAATGGAATATGATTCAACCATAAAAAAGAGGAAATCCAGCCATTTGGGACAACATGGATGGACCCTGAGGTCATTGTGCTAAGTAAAATAAGTCAGACAGAGAAAGACAAATACTATGTGATCTCACTTATATGTGGAACCTAAAAAATCAAACCCATAGAAACAGGACAGATTTGTGGTTATAGAGGCTGGGTGTGGGAGGCAAATGGGTAAAGGTGGTCAAGAGGTAAAAGCTTCCAACTGTAAGATAAATAAGTTCTGGGGATATAATATATAGCATGGTGACTGTAGTTAACAATACTGTATTGCATCTTTGAAAGTTGGTAGATCTTAAAATTTTTCATCACAAGGAAATAAATTGTAACTATGTGAGGTGATTAATGACACTTAGACTTACTGTGGTGATAATTTTGCAAGATGTACATATATCAAAACATTATGTTGTATATCTTAATGTAATTAATATGTCTATATCTCAATAAAACTGGAAAAATAAAATTTATTCCTAAATAATCTCATAAGTTTTGTCAAAAAAATTCCATTTCTTAGTTGCATCAGCAACATTTCAAGTCTTCAATGACCACATATGGCCAACAGCTGCAGTACTGAAGGGGAAGATATAGAGCATTCCCATCATTATAGAAAGTTCTATTGAACAGTGTTGTTAGAGAAATGCAGGAGAGAGAAATGAAATGAATGACTCTGTATGAAGGGAAGCCTTCAGCAGGCTTGGCCACAGCACAAGGAGTGAACAAGGGCAGCATGGCACAGCAGATAGGAAGAGACGTGAATTCAGGTCTAGTTTCAGCCTATTAGAAGCTGTATGGTTTGAACAAACTGATTAACATCTCTTCCTTGCTTTTCTTCTCTATAAAAGGTGGATACTGTTTGATTCTACTTTCCTATAGGCTTGTTTTGAGAATTCCATGAGACCACGTATGCAAGGGCTTAGCATGATGTCTGGTATGTTGTGTGTGCTCAAGAAATGATAGTGCTGGGCTGAGGGTGAGGTCATTTCATCAAACAACCACTGCACACTGAAGTCTTTCCATCTAGTAGCTTGGAAGTACTTCTGAGTGCAGAATAAGCTCTCTCTCAGGGCCCAAGGAATCTTGGAATTTAAAAAAAATTATCAGGAGGTAGGTGAAGAGGAAACAACAGTTGGTGAGCACAGTATCAAAAAGGATTTCAATCAGCATCAGGCAACAGAAACCCAACTAACCTGTGACTTAAACCAGTGAACCAGTAAGAGGTTTATTTGTCGAGGAAATTACTCTGCCCAAGGCTCCTCTGAATTCCTGCTCCACCATCTCTAGTGCATGGCTGTCATCCCCACAATTGCAACATGTCAGTTGCTCCTTCAGGCAGCATGTCTATATTCCTGGAAGGATCAAATGGACTTCACCTTTTTATTTAAGAAAGGGTGTAAACCTCTTCCAACGTACCTCCTCCATCATCTTTGACCAGAAGGACTCTGTGCCACCCTTAGAAGTAAGTTTGCTTTAGAATAAACCACATGAAGTTACCAATATTTCTGCATTTTTAACTGACAAGGAGTCAATTTCACATGGTTCAATCTAAGAGTTGGGCACACTGCCCCCTGAAAATTGGGGTTCTGTTGTAAAGAAAGAAGGAGAGCAGAGACATTGGGCAGGTAACTAACAGTGTCTGCAACTAGTCCCCACCTCATACCAGGCACCTTTGTGCCTTGCAGCTCCTGATGGCAGTGATTGCATCGCATCGGAGGGAAGGGACTAAAATGTGACCAGCTGAAAGACATAGAGCTGGGATGGAATGCTCGACCTTTTGCCTCAAAATACATGTGTACCCCACCACTTTCTCACAGAAGAAAAGCAAAAATGAAGAAGCCTTTTTATAAACAACATAAAGTTAAAAGAATACAAAAGCTTTGATCATGGCAGAGTTAAGTGTTGTACAACACTACTTAAATCAGCCAGAGTTGCATGTTCTTTTATCAGAAGTATCAGTCACAACTGAGATGAAACAGAATTGTACATAAGTGGAGGGAAAATATATTGGCTCTTTTTGTTAGAATTTAATTCAATATTTCCATGCCTGCTTCCTTCCCTTGGGGGGAATGATTATCTGACTTGAAGCTGAAAGGACTAGGCAAGATAAGCTTAAAGACAATACTAGAAGAAAAGGTGGTGTCAGATTTTTTTGTTTTGTTTTGTTTTGTTTTACTTTTTTATTGTTTTTTTTTTCCAAAGGAAGAAATTTGGATGCTGAAACAAATCTACAGAATTAAAAATACCTTGTCTAAGTAATATAAAACTACTGCCTCTATCTGGATTATTGAATTCCATGGTTCACCACCCATAACACATATTTTTCACTCTCAGGGTTTTATTATTATTTGTTGATAATTCTCCAGTTTTTTTTCCAGCTCTTTTTTGAGGTCCCACCTTCTGTATTCAGCTGCCTATTGGACATCCCTCTTGAAAGTCTCATAGAGCACCTCTCTGTCAACATATCCCAGACTGACTTCATGATATTTCTCCAAAACAAAACACCCTGCTCCTCTTCTAGTTCATTTCCTCTTAGTAAATGACAATACCAATCACCCAGTTGCTCAGATCCCAAACCAGGAAGTCATTCTGGGAATGAGTCAAATGGGAAGTCACTCTTCCCATTTCTTCATCCCTTTCATCTCCAATAAATCCCCCAAAGCCTGTCAATAGCACTTCCTAAACATGTCCCAGATTCAGGCAATAAGTTTACAATGTGCCAGGAAGGTTTTCTCCACAGTAAGCAAAAATTTGTAAAGCTTAACTAACTAAAGGAAGCCACACTCCCAAGCTGAACCAAAGATGACCTGCTAGGAATGGTGCCATCTAGTTCCATCACTGATGCTCCATCTCCCTGGAGACCCTCTGAGGACCCTTTTGTCCACCAATGTCTGGCTGATTCCAGACCATGGAAGAACGCTACTTCTATTAAGGACCTGGAAGTGGATGGTATAAGTGATGAAGAATTAAATGTAGTCTCATTTCTTCCAAAGGAAACCTCCAGAGGACATTATATCAGTCTTGTCACTACTATATCCCTAGCATCTGGCAGGTGCCTGGAACATAGTAGGCACTAAGTAAATATTTACTGGGAGTTGGGGAATGAAAAAGAGGGGGAAGAGTGCTCATTTCAATTCTTAATATTTAAACAATTTTAATGATCATTCCATTTTCTCACAAAAGATTCTTCCTCTTGCCAATACCTGGGATACTTTGAATTCAACCCCAGAGAGGAGTTACTTGGGAAATTCTAGGCTTAACTGGGATCCAATTATTAGTTCAGCTTCCTGCTATTATAACCTGGGAATACATCTTAGTTCTCAAAATTGTGGTAGGCAATGGAGAGAAACCAGGCTTTGGACTCTCTGATTTGTCATTTATTATTTTTGTGACTTTTTTCAACTTACTTGATCCCTCTGTGCCTCAGTTATTTCATCTGAAAAGTGGAGTTGATAAATAAATTCCTTGTGAAGTGATTGGGATGATTCAATGAGTTAATATGAGTGAAGCCCTGAGCGGGGTTTCCAGCACAGAGCAGATGTCCAATTAGCAGTGTTATGTCTCTACACTGCCCAGGAGATGAATAGTCCTAACATCTCACAACTGTTAGTATTATCCAGGGCTTCTGCAAGTGTCTAGAAGTCACCCATCCTCCACTAATCCACCACAAAACTCTCAACAATCCCCTCATTCTTCTTCTCAGGTTGTGTGGCCAGGCAGGATGGGAATACCTGCATGACTCTAAATGGGTGGTTTTGGATACTTACGGTCCATGTCAAAAGTAGGCTGTTGTGAAGATAATAAAAGTAATCACAGGCCTTTATATTTGTTCACCACCACAGCCTTATTGCTGAGTACACTCATTCCTTTATTCAAGGAACGTGTACTACTGAGTACCTTATTATGTGACAACAGTGTGTCAAGGCCCTGGAATTGGTGAACAAGATAGACAGGGTGCCTGCTCTCAAGAGGCTGGCATTAGAGGGAGAAAAGCAGACAAATAAATGAATAAGGAAACTGAAAACAGTTATATGTGCAATGGAGAAATTAAAACCAAGATATGAAATAGTAATTGGGAGAGGAAGGGGCAAAAGTGGATGCAAGGGAACCACTCTGGAAGCCATTGCAGTAGGTGGGGCTCGAGATGGGGACTTAAACTGGAGTGATAGGTATGGAGATGGAAAAATGTGGTTGGGTTGAGTATATATGTTTAAGTAGAGTTGAAGGGACGTGCCGGTAGATTGGATGTGAAGGGTTGAGAGAAACAAAAAATCAAGGACAATGCCTCACTTTTAGCTTAGACAACTGGATCTTGCCATTTACTGAGACAAGAGACTAGGAAACATACAGATTGAGGTGGAGAGTGACCAGTAGTTCTGTTTTGACTGTATGAAATTTGAGATCACTATTAGACACCTAAGAGGAGATGCATACTCAGCAAGTGAAGATGCAATTTTAATCCTCAAAATAGAGATGCAAATCCTTGGATATAAGGTGGATAAGCCATGAGCATGAATGAGATTTCCTAGGCATCAAATATATAGATTAGAGGAAAACAAAAGGCTTTTGATTATGTCCAACGTCTTGCCAACATTCAGAAAGTAAACAAAGAAGGAGTAGCTGGAAAACGAGATTGAAGAGGGTTAACCAGTGAAATAAGAGGGTTGGTATCACAAGCGCCAAGGAAAGAGGTTTCCAAGAAGGAGGGAGAAATCAGCTGAATTGAATACTGATGAGAGGTAGATTAAAATAAAGACAGAAGTGACCACTGGAATAGGCAACAGATGATTTTGTGACTTTAACAAACTCAAGTCAATGGAGTCATGGGGACAAAAGTGGGTTATGGAGATAATAGGGGTGAAGTAGAGACCATAAGTAAAGATAAATACTTGAATGGTTTTTCTGTGAAGTGGAAGAGTGAAATGGAACAATAATTGAAGGGGGTGTGAGGGGAGAAGGTGTTGTCCTCCTGTTTTAAGTTGGGAGGCTGGGAGGCACTACAAAATGTACACTGATGGAAGAGTCTGTAAGAGAGAAACATCAATAAGGCAGGGAGCTGGGTACATGAGAATTCTGTACTATCTTCCCAATTTTTCTGGAAATCTAAAACCACTCTAAAATAAAAGATTTATTTAGGGAAAAGATAATAAAGCAGAAGAAAGAGAACTCTCAAGAGCAAAATCTTCAAAGGGGGCTGATCTCCAAAGCTTAAGCAGAGGATGGTAGAGTTGGCTGTTGGTCAATATGTTCATTTATTAGTGAATAACAATAATTTTATTACATTTTGTGGTTTATAAAACTTGCTTGCATGAACTCGCTTTTATCATTATAACTTGGGAGGAAGTTATTGTGATACTCGTTTTCATTAAATGAAGAAACTTATGCTCAGACAGATAAGGCCCTGGTTGAGAACAACACTCTCCATCAGCCAAAGAAATTTTGAGGGCAAAGCCCAGGTTTCCACAACACCTATTTGCTTGGTATGGGTTTGAACAAGTTGGCTTTGTCAAGTTGAATGCAAGTAAGGCATTCCACTAATGTTTTAGCTTGGGCCTCAGTTTCCTCTCCTGCAGAATGAAAGAATACAACAAAACATACTTAGGGGTCCTTTGGCTCTAGATTGCTCTGATTCTTAACTTTGTTGAATAGCTTCTTGTGATTAAGAGTGAGAAACGTCAGGAGTGTCTGCCATGAAGACAAATGCGTGAGCAGCGGAGAGAGGGATCTGAGGTCTCCATCACATGTTGTCCATTACATGTCACTTGGAGGGTCTGTTTACAGCAACACGCACTGTGTTGGAAACTTCCACATTGCTCCATGAGGAAGTGTTGACAGCATCATCTTTGCTGTTCTGCATGTTTTCTGTGATTGTGACTAAAGATGCAATAATGCTGAGTCAGCCTCCTTTGCCTCTTCCCAGGGAACCTCATGAGGAATCAATCAAAACTCCATGTCTCCAAATAACAGATCATTCTTGAGAGCTACTCACAAGTTCTCTTAGTTATCCAGTTACATTTTTTCAAGCTCTTATCCAATTTCTAATCCTACTGTCAGCCTGAAAATGTGAGAAATTTGGGAGCACTTCCCCCCCCATGACAATTATACTTCTAAAACATTTTAGGTTCGTAGATATCAGGCAGCATGAGTCCTTTATTAATTCAAGTCAATTCAATAAGCATGCATTGAGAGCCTACTAACATGCCAGACCTCATGCTGGACACTGGGAATAGAAAGTTGTATGAGACACAGTCCCGGAATTCAAAAGACTCAACTATTAGGCTAGTTTGAAGGCTCATTGTTGTGTGTAGGAACAGCAGCAATGTCATGCCTAATAGTCTGAGCCAGGGTACCATGATGACACATTTAATGATTTCCTATGTTCCTCATTATTTTACTTGCCAGCCTCCCCCAAGATCTACCTTGCCTCCAGACTTCCAATTGAGTCTGGCCAGTCAAGAGCACAGCAAGGAGACCAGAGGTTGGGTGGAATGTGGGGTCAGTATATTCATTCCCATGGCTCCCCACTTGCAGGGTCACTGTTGGTTGACAGCATCCTTCAGCTGTCAGGTGACCCCCTCCACACAGCTCTCTGCCTTAGGTCTTGGTGATCCTTCCATTACTCTGCCCCTTTGGATCCAGGGGTAAGCAGCACCCCTCTGCTACTAGCCCTGAGTACTCTGCCATTCATTCCTATGACTGGCTTGGTACTGCTGCTTATGACTTTGTAAATGGTTCCTTCTGTTCAACTTTCAAGTACCTAACTGAATGTGCCCTCTGCTTCCCATGGAGACGTGATTGATCTGCACATATATCATTTATGTTTGTTATAAACCAAGTTCCTTTTTATTATATGCTGAGGCCCCTTAAGGATGAGCCTTTTGAGGTATGTGTGAGAGAGCCAGAGCAATGAAGTCAGGAGGTCCTGAGTTCCACCTCTGGCTTTGCCACCTACTGGGGCATGAATCTGGCCAAGTTAAGTAACATTTAAGCTTCAGTTTTTTTCATTTGTAAAGTGAAGACGAAAATCTCATTGATTTCTTGTAAATATTAAATGAATAGTGTACACATAGCATCTTATGGTTCCTGGAATCGTCGTTTCTGAATATACACTAATCTCCTTCACATTGGGGGTTTTGGAAAAAGGCTTGGTGTCCCTTTGTAGAATTCCTGAGGGAGGGTGAGATGCAGCTGCAAGGCTTCTGGAGAGAGCCGCTCTAGGTGTTGCCCCTGGAATGGATATGTCATTCCTCTCAAATCCTTGGGCTCTTTGTTTGCCTTCTTCTCCTAACATGCTTCATATTTTGCCTTATATTTCAAATACTGAATATAATATTCAGTGTTTTATATTTAAAAATATTGAATATTACACAGGACTACTGTAAACTTTATCTTCCTTGGCAACAGAAAAATATGACTTTTTGAGTACTTTCTTTTCTTTACAAAGTTGTTTACTGTTTGTTATACCTAAGTAGATATTGATTTCAATAGATAGATAATATATACCTAGCATATATATTTAAACAGAAAGAGAGAGAAAAACTGTTTCCTTTTCCAAATTTAAAGAGTAATTTCATTGCTTTGTATTGTAAAAGGAAAGCATGTTATCATAAAAAATGAAAGCAGTATAAACCAGAAAGGAATATAAATATCACCAAAATATAAATACCATAACACAAAAATGACCAATGTTACCATTTGGGGGAACAGCAACCTCTCTGTCTTTACGCATCTGTACATACACATACACACACACACGAGCACTCACACACACACACACGCACACACTCATGCAATTTATACAAACAGATCATTTTTTAACTTTTTATTTTATATTGGAGTATAGTTGCTTAACAATGTAGTGCTAGTTTCAGGTATACAGCAAAGTGATTGAGTTATAAATATACATGCTATCTATTCTTTTTCAAATTCTTTTCCCATTTAGGTTGTTACATAATACTGAGTACAGTAGGTCCTTGTTGGTTATCCATTTTAAATATAGCAGTGTGTATATGTCAATCCCAAATTCCCTAACTATCCCTCCCTCCCACCCTTCCCCCCAGTAACAGTAAGTTCATTCTCTAAGTTGTTTCTGTTTTGTAAATAAGTTCATTTGTATCACATTTTTAAGATTCTGCATGTAAGCGATACCATACAATATTTCTCTCTGTCTGACTTACCTCGCTCACTATGACAATCTCCAGGTCCATCCATGTTGCTGCAGATGGCACTTATTTAATTCTTTTTAATGGCTGAGTAATATTCCATCGTATATCTGTACCACATCTTCTTTATCCATTCCTCTCTTGATAGACATTTAGGTTGCTTCCATGTCTTGGCTATTGTAAATAGTGCTGCTATGAACATTGGGGTGCATGTATCCTTTCGGACCATGTTTTTCTTCAGATATATGCCCAGGAGTGGGATTGCAGGATCATATAGTAGCTCTCTTTTTAGTTTTCCAGGAACCTCCAAACTGTTCTCCACAGTGGCTGTATCAATTTACATTCCCACCAATATACAAACAGATCTTAACCACTATGGTATTCTGCCTGGTCCTATGTCTTAAACTGCTTTAAATTAATCTATAAATATCTGGCAATCTCTTCAGCTAAGTCAAATTCTCCCTTTTTGTGATGTTTTATTGTTTGAGAAAAAGAAGAGATTCTTTCGTCTTAGCTTGTTAGTGGGGTCACATAAATTACTTCCAGCACTTGTAGGCCATTTTCACCAAAGCAAATCCAGTTTTCTTTTCAATCTGGAGTTCATTAAGGGTTCCATATTATATCTATGGGTTGCACCACAATGTAATTGAACATGGTGTCCTCACTATGTAATTTCTCACTCAATATCTGCCCTCATCCCAGTGGAAGCCTATGCACCCAGGTCCTCAGAAACTGAGGACTCAGAGCTGAGGGCAAGGCCTAAGGACCCACAGAGCTCTCCCCACAGTTTCATTTGTCATTTCCTCAGCTTCTCTCTGCCTCTTCACCTGAGTTATTGCAGCTTCATCAGGGCTGCACCATGCCATATTTAGATCTGGAATTCTGTCCTTTCTTTCTTTTCCACAAGAAATCCAATCATAAGAGTGTTGTAATATTTAACAACTTTACCCAAAATACAGGGATATCACGGGAGAATGATCAGACCTGCTTTGCCAGCTCCTTGGCTAAGTGCTTTCCTGCCCTGCTGCCTCCTGTCACCCACACTCTGGACACATGGCTTCCCCCAACATGCTGCCCATTGGAAGGAGCATTCTAAGCTCCCTCTCCTGACCTCACTCTACTGCATCTCTCACAGGGAGAAAACTCACCAGGTCAGCCCACCTACCCCAGACAGGAACTCTAGTCAGTCACATGTTCTCCACCTTGTTAGAAGTTCATCATTTTTTAAAGGAGTCCCTTTAGTGTTCCCTCCCTGCAGAAAGAAGTCTCTTTATCTACTAGGCAAGCCTCTTGAAATTGAAAAGCTTATAGGAAGTCATCTAGGCATGTTTTCCTTATCTTCCCGTGGAGCTTCTTCTTCCTCCTTGGATCGCTGTATCTGTTTTCTACTCTCAACCTCTCTTCATAGATGGCACTCGCCATACCTGTGGCCAACCCTGCTGGGCTATGCAGGTCATGCAGGTCTATGACCATCTAACTCCTGGGGTACTGATGCTTCTTCTCTGTTATGACTGAAGCCATACTATCCTTTCACTTTCTTCTACCACTTTCTCTCCTTGTCTGCCTTTGTACACATTGCTGCATCAGATGCTGTGGTCCCTCTCACCATCATTCCCCATGATTCCTATGCTAGATCACAGACAGAAGCACATTTATTCCTCAGCCAACTCAAGCCATGGAAGCAAAGACTGGATTATCATTCTGTTTTATAGATGAGAACAAAAAAGTATGACTAATTATAACAGCAAATTAATAACAGATTTAGACCTCATAAAACACAGATGTCTCTTCTTATCCTGTTCCTTTTGCCTTTCTCCTCCTTTCCTTCTTCCTTCCTTCAAATAATATTCACTGGACTTAACTCTGAGCCAGCACTGTGGATAAAATGGCAAACAAAATAGATATGGCCCCTATTCTCAAGTGATAGATTACTACAGAGAGGTGAGCACTTTGAGGGAAACAATGATGTGCTTTGAGAGAGAAGGATAGGGGCCCTGATTTTGTCGGAGAAATCTTCCTTGAGCTGAGACCTAGAGCAGAATTTTTCCATCTCAGCAATATTGACATTTGGAGCCAGACAATTCTATGTTGTGGGTGTTTCTGTAGGAAGTTTAGCAGCCTCCCTGGCCATTACCTACTAGCTTGTCCTGGGGGTAAAATCCCCTTCACATGAACACACAGATTTGAGAACTTCTGACCTAAAATGTGAATAAGTTAACAGCAATGGATGAGAGGAGTGTTTCAGGCAGAGGGAACAGTATGTGCAAAGGCCTTGAAGTCAAGAGGCAGCACAGGAAGTACCAAATGTGGGAAGAATCTGCATGGCTGAGGTCACAGAGCAAGAGCAGAGGGGGGCAGTATGAATAGAGGCCAGCTCACTTCTGGTTCTTTCTCACATATAAGACATCACCCACAAGCAAATGCAGGAAGGAGAAAAAAGATTTGAGAGATACTTAGGGGGTGATGTAAAGGATAAAAAATAGATACAAAAAAAAAAGGTTATGGGACTTCAAGCTTAGACAATTGCTTATATTGTTTTATTATTAATTAAGATATGAAATATCAGTGCAAAATGCAGGTTTAGGGTGTTAGGTAAGTGGGATGGAGAAATAGATTGTTCTCCTTTCGGCATGTCGAGTTTGTGGCAACTGAGAACTATCCAGTTAAAGACGCTGAGAATATACCTGTTAAGTTCAAAAGCGAGATGGGAACTAGAGGGAGCTGATTTCCTGTGTTCAAATAGTCCTTGTAGCATAATTCCATTTATCCCTCTATAAAGAAATCATCTGTGTTTTTTCTACTCTAAGTTTTTATAACCTTGAAGTCAGATACCTTGTCTTCATTGTATCCCCACTGCCTAGCACATAAAAGTTGCTTAATGAATGATCGTTGAACTTATGGATAGTTGTTGAAATTTGGGAATCATGGACTGGAAATATAATAAGTATTTGCTGAAGCCATGGGAGAAGTGAGATTGTTCACAATGACTAAGAAGACTAGGAAGGAACCTACTGGAATATGAACATCTGAGGACGAGGAAGTGAAGCCCACATAAAGAAGATAGGAAGGCAGAGATAGGAGAGTCAGAAGGGAAGGTTCTCTGAGTTACAAAGAAGGAGAGGATTTTAAAAGAGGAGATTGTAGTAGTGCAGTGCCTTAGAGATCAAACAGAATGGGGACATAACCCTTTGATTTGGCCATTTGGAAATTAGCAAGTCATTGGTGACTCAAGCAAGAACAATTATTATGAAAATAAATTTTATTAGATTCAAAATGATACAGTTAAGGAAAGACACAATAAAAGTATGCTAATTTTTATATGTTTAATAGAAATGTACAACTAATAGCTAGAAACACAAACTATGTTAAAGGGGGCTTTTAAAAAACACCATCGTTAAAATAGTCATAGGTTGAGAGAAAGGAGTCAGTGAGATAAAAAGAAGATACAAGCAGGGATGTCTGTAGAGAAATTCTAAATTTCTATATTCTTTCAATAAATTAGGATTTATAGAAAGTATACAGCATTCTCATTTGTATCTACTAGCCATTTAATATTTTTCTAGAAACCCTATTTTAGTCATTTTTCGGCCCATACTTCCCAAAATATTTAAGCTGCTAAATCACAATAGCCAGGGTCACTGAGATGTCTTTTAGTGTCACGTTGTTGGAGAGAACCAATCATTTCATAGACTCTAGTGATACTCATTACTAATTAAAATATTTCTCAGTCTTGTCCCATCCCTTGTGCTCTTTCTTGTAGCAATAAGAGGCTCCCAAGGATAAATTCCCAATATAATCATCACTGAGCCTTGTTTCAACGTGATTGCAAACAGCAGTCCATGCTATTGCTTACATCACCCAGCAAAAGGGAATGTCCATTGGGTTTTAAAATTATCAGTAATTTGTAAATGCTCTTAGGAATAATATTTTTACACTAGGATCATGACTGACTTCAAATCAGTCACTGCTTCATCTTAAACCTTATGGTTCACTGTTTGTCTATAAGTTTATTCCACAATATTTTGAAAGAATTGATTAATTGTAGCCAATATTTGCACAATGCCAAACTCTTCCAGAATGTGCCTTAAATCTGGTTTGTAGATAAGCAGCCAGCTTGAAACAAAATGACATCTGAGTGTCTCTTTTAAAATGCACTGAATAATATCAAAAGCTTACCTCAGTAGTACTACCATGGTAATATTTTTATTAATATTTTTAGCCCTCATCTTGTGATCCAGGACAAGTTAGTATGATAAAGTCAAAATACTCTTTGGGATTGACCTAATTGGACCTCTTTCCCATTTCTCTCTCTTTTGGGTAATAGGGGTTGTTTTCCAGCAATGTTTTATTTTGTTGGCTCAAAAGTAAACAACATTAAGCTCCTTACCATTTTAATCTGTTCCAGATATTAGTCCTATTTGAAATGAAGAGACTATTTTCTTCAACAGGATAAGGTTTGATTCATTCTGTTCTGAGTTTGGGGAAAAAAATAATTTTCACTCTTTTACTCTTAATGTTCAGTGAATACACGCATTGCTCAATTTTAAAATTCTGAACTGGAGCATAATTTCTTCTGGAACAAAAATACAGTGGATTTCAGGAGGAGTATGAGTCAATTTAGGGTGACAAAACTGAGCTTTTCATGACCAGCCTGTGTATACTGTCTTTCTCTAATTTTAAATAGCTGACACCTTCCCCTCACCTACAGAGACCATCTGGGCTAGCACAGCACAAAAGCATCAGACGTTAAAGTCATGGACCCATAGTTTAAAGCTAGCTCTCAGTGAACCAGAAATTGAAACACCCACTAACCCATAATCTAATCAACCCGCGAGCTTGGTCAACCTTCAGAATAATCAGACGTGTCATTGCTGCACAAAAAGCTGCTGTTAAATGTCAATCTTTCGATCACCAACAGGAAAGTTCACTTCCATGGTGTTTACAAGTCCAGCTTTGGAAAATCTGGTCCTAATCCCAGACTAACTTCCTCTGTGATAATTGCTAACATAACAGTACAACACAGTGACCTTCTTAATGGGACCCTTATTTCAGAAATCCACCAAATACCCAGATGCCTCTCTGAGAGGGGCTTCTATTTATGCAGATGCCAGAGGCTGTGCTTCTCGGGACCCAAGTCAGTGCATGTGGCTTCTCTCTTCAGAAGAAATGATAAGTTATGCTTTGGGTACAAACTCCTCATTCCCCAATCTACATTGCACCTGAAAAATATCGAAATAATTTTGTTCTGATAAAACCACTATAGGGAAACTGGTTTCTGGAGTTAGAGAACTTGTGATGGAGTGAGATGAACGTTAAGCAAGTTGGCCAAAGGAATGCTTGCCTCTGTATCTTGGAAGCAAGCGTGTGTGGTAAACATGAAGAGGGAATGAATTGTGATCGAGGATTTATTCTTGAGAATGTGCTTCCTTTAGCACACTGTGCAAATCTTCTTCAGAGCATTAACTGGAGGGAATTTTTCTTGTCTACTCTTCCCATTAGACCATAAGTTTCTTGACTTAAGAACTGTTATATTCTCTCAATGGCTAATACAATTCCTGGCTGAGAGCAGGTGCCCAATATATGTTTATCTAAAGAATTAATGACTCTTAAAGAGCAGAAATTCATAACACTGAATGTCTGGACACTTTCTAGAATCCAAGGAAGTTTTCAAATTTAATATTATTTGTGTACAAAATTTCTGGTTCCAGCATAACTTTACTACAAATACATACAGTTCATTAGTGAGTTGGTTGTTGGTATCAGAAATTACACATTGCTGGTTTTATCATCAAAGAATAATAAAAATTCATCTTCTCATTCCAGGAAATGCTCTTCCAGGTTCAAACACATTCCAGTGGGTTATGACTTAAGTCTGAAGAAGTTGATAGAAAGAGCCAGATAAGACTGTGATGGTGAGTTTTATGTGTCAACTTGGCTGGGCCCACAGATATTTGGTTGAACATTATTCTGGATGTTTTCATGAAAGTGTTTTTGGATGAGGTTAACATTTAAATTGGCGGACTTTGAATAAAGCAGATTGCTCTCCCTCCATAATATGGGTGGGCTTCATCTAATCAGTCAAAAGCCTTAATATAACAAGCAAGTACTGACCTCCTCTGAGCAAGAAGGAATTCTGCAGAAGATGACTTTAGACTTGAACTTCAGCATCAGCTTTTCCCTGCATCTCCAGCCTGTCAGCCTACCCAGCAGATTTTGAACTTGTCAGACTCCATAGTAGTGTGAGCAAATTCCTTAAAATAAGTCTCTCTCTATATATATACATCTCACTGGTTCTTGTTCTCTGGAGATTCTTAACTAATACATGGGCCAATAGGCATATTATATAATCTATCATCCAAAAACACTGTGGCCCATTTTCCCTTAGAATATTATGCAGGATGATTCACCACACTACTCGTTTGTATGATGATCTCACTTCTTTATTTGGTGTGGAGTAAGATTAAACAGAGTGTCCTCATGGCCATGCCATCTAAACCAAGCAGTGGGCCAGGTGTCAGGAGACCTTGGTCCCAATTACAGCTCTGGCTCAAGCTGTCTGTCGTATTTATCCACTTGTGCCTCAGTTTCCTCTCTGCACAATGAAGAGAGAAGGAAAGAGACTGGGTCAGATAAGGTGCTCTTAATCTAGAGCCCATGGCTGGCCTTCAGGACATCTATGAGCCTCCTGCAATTATATGAAAACACATATATGCTTGTTTTTCTCTCAAGATGATTTGTAGCTTTCAACAGTTTCAACCTCTGGACTTGAGTGGCAATGTCTCTTTCGAGTTCTGAGCTAACATAACACTCTTTTATCAACTGCAGGTAGTTTGTGGCTTTCCCTGAGAAATATCTGATTTCTATTCAGTGCTTCATGAAGTCAGGAAGACCCTTTCACGAAAGAAAAAGGTTTTCTTTATTTTTTCCTAATCTATGAGTATGAAAAGAAAGGGAAGGTGAGGTAGACTTTTATTTGAGAGAGATCCATTGTTCCAAATTTCAGGAACAAGTCACAAGAGAGTGCTAAAAGTTGTGGCTTCTGAGAAAGGGAAACTAGAGTCTGTGGAAAGATAAGATACTTTCTACTGTATGCCCATTTTCTATTGTTTACATTTGTGACCATGTATGTTTATTGTTTTTACTCTTTAGATATTCTTTACATATATTATTTACTCTTAAAAACCAACAAATTAAAAACAATATAAAAATTGGGGAAATGTGTATATTAATAAAAATAAGTCATGATATATCAAGTAAAAAAGTTAAAGACTTTTTATCTATATATATATAGAGAGAGAGTATGCTCAAATTTTGAATAAAAACATTACACATATTTACATATTTGTGTATACCATGCCATTGCCCACCTTTCACTGTGGAACTGGAGAAGAGGGTGAGGATATTCATTTGACTTTAGACTCATTTACATTTTTTGAGTTGTTGTAACATGACAACCTTACTTTCATAATTTAAATAACTAAAATATTTAAAAAGTAAATGTCCCTTAGTTTCTGTATATACATACATATATGCTGTATCTATTTTAATTTAAATGGAATTATATTTTATACATAGGCATATTTGTATTGGATGTCATATAGAAATATGAATTCTGTGTCATTTAAATAGGCTGGTGACTTGTGCGATGGGTAAAAAGATATAAAGGTTTGGAGAAGTTGTGGGCAAAAATTTACCCACAGAAGTCTCTGATGAGAGAAGTACAAAGGGCAGCATGATGTTTGGAAGAACATCTTGGAGGTGTATTTCTTAGATGTTCCCCCTGGAAGGTCTATGCTTTGAAAGGAAATTTCTAGATCTGAGAGTTTGGGGGCATAACCCAGAGAGACTGCCAAGGCAAGAATGATTGCATTGGGGGGAGTCCTGTCTTGCATGGACACAGCACTATAAAAGTTGACATGCATCTAGAAAGACTCTTGTTTGTCTGCAATATCTGGGGATGTGGGGAGAGCATGTGAGAGATTTCTAGCTTGAGAGAAGAGGAAGGTTCCTGGAGGGTGTGATAGTGTGAAGAAAGGAAATTGAGATGGAGATGATGGTGTGACTATCACCGCGGCAGCCACAGCTGAGGTGAGCTGTGAGTCCAGGCACGTCGTTACTATTCAGGGGAGTGAGAGCCTGATATTTCCACCCACTGTAGTAAAGTGGCACCCTGACCATCTGGCCCAGGACACGTAGGGGAGGAGTCACTCATGGGCCAGGTGATGCTCCCAGAAGCATCGTCTTTGGAGGATAAACTCTCAGTGGGCTGGGTGACAGCCACGGCAGAAAGTTATTCAAATAGCAGCAAAAGTGCCCAAAGAAATGTGACTTGAGGGGACCTCTTTGCATCCCAAGTGTTCCCAGCACTGTTCTTCCCTAGTAGTTGACATCTTACCCACAGTTCCTTCAGCTGTCACTGTATATTAGAAATTATGCACTTTGTATCATTCACTGGACTTTACAAAGAGAAAGCCCATGTTAGAACATGTATGTCTAACATTCTTCCACATTCCTGAGGTTCAAAGTAGGGCAAGTATCAGAAAGTGGCATCTTTTGGTGGTGTCTCATTTCTAACCCCGATCCAGAGCATCCAGTCACAAGTCATTTGACCTTGTTTTTCCACCTGTGAAAGGAAAGCAGGATTTATTGATGTAACTCCAAAGGTTTGGGTAGGAATCATGGTTATCACAAAGCATTCAGAAGTGAAGTGGGAAGACAATCCTGTTCCATCCCGAAGATTTCTAGGCATAGTGACAAGGATAGAGGCTGTCTCCATTAATCTCCTTGTATAATAATTTATGAAGAGAATAATTTAGAAAGGGCTACAGGGGTCTGAATACCAGAGGTGTCTGTTGCCAGTGCTCTCTGGGCATCATCAGTCAAAGACTTTGGGACTGAAATACTGTAGAAAGAAGAACCAGACAGGCTCATTGCACTGTTGAGCCTCTCAGGGGCAGCATCTCTTTTCCATCTTCATTCACTTTTTCAGAGAGAACCTTCCTCACTAGAAAGAACAATGCATTTACAAGCACAAGTCATTGCCCTAAACTTTATTCTACTTTCCCCTAATGGGAACCATGTCTGAGCCCCCCCTTTCCCCACAGCTCTTGGCAGCCCCTTGCCACAGAAGTAGAGCAAAGGCCAAGGCTGTCACTGACCCTCCTCACGTAGGTCTGACTCTGCCAGGGCAATGGGAACAATCTGTGATGAACAGGGACCAAAACCAAGCCTGATGACAAGGAAACAGATCAACCAACCAGTACTTCTTTTCCCAAATGAATTCCTGAATTTGGCTTTCCGTTCCCAGAGGCTTAACTGGCCATAGGACAGGGAGGCTGATATGCTCCATTCATAGCCTACAAGGGAATTTATCCAACAAAGCCAGGGCTGTGGGTTGGGGGAGCAGCGTAGGTGGTGAATGAGGATTAGTTTTGATCTGTTCCTGTTGACCCTCTCCCACTACATGACTCCACTTTTAGTAAACACTGGTCGTGTTCCCGTCACTGAGCCAGCTCTGAGGAGGGGACTATCAGAACTCTTGTGGTAATACTGGAATTTAGTTTCTATAACAATTGGAGTGAGTGAGTCTTCTGAGAGAGTCTGCAGATCCCACTAGTTGTAGAAACTCAGCCCCCAAAACAACCTAGATTGAGAGTTTAGCTTGCTTGAACTTGGCTCTCAAATACATTAAGAAGCCTTTATTCAGAAATGCTGCCTTCTTGCTTTGTTTTTCAGTAAACATTCCGTTTTTAACCTCCAAATCTTCTTCTGAGTTTCTAACAAGATTTTTCCCCTGGAAAGAAGAGAGAGGAGGAGCTTGCGTTTCCTGGAGCCAGTGGGTGGCGTCAGTGAGAAAGGGCTACTGTGGCAGGAGCCAGAGACTGTGGCGGGGGTGGGGGTGGGGGTGGGGGGAGGGGGGTACTGGAGGAAGACAGGGTGGAGCCAGCGACTCACAGTCTCAGGGTCAGATGCAAACAGGAATTGCTCCCCTCTCTCTGCTTGGAAATTTTTTCAAGGGCCACTTGCACTATAAACCCGTTCATTACTCAAAGAAGATAATGTTTATTATGGGAGAGATAAGCCTAGAGTTTTATGACAATACCATAACAAAAGGAACCAATAAATTAAGGAGTGGGAAAAGCCCTTTGAGACCAGCATCTTCATTCTTGCAGCTAGAACTTTGAGGCACAGAGAGGGACGGTCCGTCCCCCATCCAAGGACTCACAAGGAAAGTATGACTGGATCACAGGTGGTCTGGTTCTCCCCAGGCTCCACGCCCTCTCTCTTCTTAAAGCCCACCCTAGTGACCCCCAGGGGGTCTCCCCAGTGGTTTCTGCCTCCGTGTCTCACACTGGAAGTTTGCCCAACTTCTCCGTGGCGAGATCAGTTGCTAGTAGAATTGCTAGAGGAAATGTCTCAGGGCTCATGAACCCTAGAGTGGGGTACCCTTCCCTCTCAGTCATGAGGCACCACATGACCATGATCAAGAAGGTGGCAAGAGGGCTTCCCTGGTGGCGCAGTGGTTGAGAGTCTGCCTGCTGATGCAGGGAACACGGGTTCGTGCCCCGGTCCGGGAAGATCCCACATACCGCGGAGTGGCTGGGTTCGTGAGCCATGGCCGCTGAGCCTGCGCATCCGGAGCCTGTGCTCCGCAACGGGAGAGACCCGCGTACCACAAAGAAACAAAAACAAACAAACAAACCAAAAAAAGAAGGTGGCAAGAGTCTAAATAGTCTTGTGCCAACCTCTGCTGAAGTTCAGCTCTAAGAGAATCAACAGCAAGAACAAGGGGTGAAGGGAAGGGGGAGAAGGGAGAGGAAAGGGGGATGGAAGGAAATGAAGATAGGAATGGCAGAAGGAAGAATGGTAAGAGGGGATAAGAAGATGGATCACAGAGGAGAAAAATCAAAGAGAAGGATGAGATAGAAGGGGGATTACTAAATAAGAAATAGAATTGACTGTGTCTTTTTTTGTTGTTGTTATTAGTTTCGAAACTCCAAAGCTGAGAATCACAGGAAATCTGCTGTGTGCTCCAAGGAGACTCTGGGTTCATTGCATCCAGGGGGTCCCATTTGCCTTCTGAGCAGTCAAGAGGGCCAAATCCTTGCTGACTAAATGCCGAGAAGAGCGTGGAGATGGTGCCCTCATTTCCTGACCTTCAGCAGACGGACCCCTTTCGGGACACTCCATAAATTGTATTAAAGGTGCTCCCAGCCTCTTCCAAGCCAAACTTGGTTGGGTTTGGACTTGAAGAAAATGTTGCAGGCGTGGACTTTCTTCAGCAGCTTTTCAGCCAGTAACTCCACCAAGTAGCCTCCAAACCTCTTAAACAGATGTGTATGTTAGTGTCCTTTGTATAGTCAGAGCTGTCCTCAGCTCGGCTTTGCTGAAGTCTGTGGGTGCTTTTGAACTCTAAATGGCTTCCAGATTTTGTGCAAGTGCTGTGAGTGGCAGCATTCAACCAGAAATGCCTGGGGCTGCAGGAACAAAAGTTGCTCCAGAGGCTACGTAGCTGCTACTCCCCCTGATTCTGACCACAGTTTGCCCTCTGGCTCTTGAATACACAGTGTTCGTGGGCAGGGATGCCCACTTGAGACCCTGACCACCTCTGCATACCTGTGAACACTGGGCAGACTCCCAGGCAGAGCCTGCCATGGATCTTTTTGCTTGAGGGCCTGAGAGGACCCCTGAGAAAGGAAGGAGGGAGGCAGAAAGATGAGTTTTACTAGAAACAAAATCCCCGTGTGCAAAGGGAACTGGGGCTTAAGAGTACAAATTCATGTCTGTAATTTGGATGTTCTCCCTGTGAAGAGGGGAGACAAAACAAAACTGAAAGCACTGTTTATACTAAAAACTGCTTTGGTAAGCCTCTAACGTGCTGCATAGCACAAGGGGAAGGAGGCTATGCCTCCACGGTGAGAACACTAGTGGGTTTGGGAAGGCTGTGTATAAGGTCCTAATATTAAGGTCCCAATATTCTGTGCTGCCTTGGCAGCTGGTAAAATAGGGCGGAGTTTCTGCCTATGTGTCTTGGGTCTAAGGGTCTATTTTGGACTGACTTACTCGGGTCTTTTCAAAGTTCCTCGTAGTTCTAACAAGCTCTGGAGTGATATTATACATATCACAAACTAGATATTTCATTTGATTAGTCATTAACATTAAAAAGAATCTGTCCTCAAAAAAGAAAACCTCTCTCAGAGATACGAGATTTTGAACACAAAAATTAATGAAAATAACTAAAAAGTATTCTTTTTGAGCCTCTAGATAATATTTATAACTATCAGAGGCAGGAAATAGGCTCATTTCAGAAGAACCAGCCACAGGTAAATTGCCAGATGGGACTCCTACAAAATAAAACACAGTTCAGTGTTAAAGTAATGGTATTGTTTTTTAAATGTACCTGAGTCTAAACCCAGTTCTTCTTAAAATGATTTTTTTAAAGTTTAGTTCGCTAAATTAAAAACAATCCGATAATTTTTGTTAAAATGACTTATAAAAATGAAATAATAAAAATTAAATGAAGCACTTTTGTTGGTGAAAGTGCTAATCAGTTATAAGAAATGGACATCTCAGTAAGAAAATACGCAAGAGAAAATTAAAATGACCACCAGATGTAAAAGAAATCAATCTCATTAGGAATCAAAAGAAATGTGAATTTAAACAATGAAACAGCATTTTCCTACCATCAAATTGCCAAGGTTTACATGAGAGAGTGTGATGTTTGGAAATTAAACTTTAGAGACCAACAAGTTCTGGATGGCAAATAAGATTTATCGGGTGTGGCCATGGGAACTGGTGACAGAATCGAGGCACTCAAGGAACTGAGAATCCAAAGTAGCACTTTTCATGCTTCTCCACCAAAGAATCCTTAAAGACAGAGCATAATACATACTCAGCCTGGGGTGTCTGAGGGCATAGTCTTAAGCAGCCCATTGCTACTGTTTTGTCTTTAAAACCTCCATATAGTTGCATTCTATTTCATATTCTACCTGTGTTTATTTTAATGTGCACATTCTGCATCCAAAATCTCAAGTAATATTTTGACTCCAGGTATATGTTACATTTTCTTTCTTTTTTTCCCCAGCAGCTTTATGTAACCCCTGACACACCACTGAATACCTTAGGGAAATATGTGAACGAGGGGTCGTGGATATCGGGATCAAACAAAATAATGGCAGACTTTGGGGCAGAAAGAAAGAGTGAGCCAGATGCCCATACTCAGTGAGTGAGAAGAGATGGCCAGGAAGTTGGTATCTGGAGACAGAGGAAGGACAAATGATGGTGGCACTGGATGGCGTGAGGAGCATGGATTTTTAGCTAAAAAATCCTGGACTTTGACCCCCTGCTCCTTCCTCACTTGAAGGTACAAAGGGAAACAAGCAGCCACCGTTTTAGGAAGTGATGTCTTTAAGAGGAATCAGTAGTCCCTTGAGTTGGAAGTTGAGAGAATGTTCAGGAAAGTTGTGATGAATGGAGGAATCCGAAACAAGGGATTCATAGTAAAGAATAAATCCATTACTTCTGACAGCACAAGCAGATGGAAAAACCTAATCCCAAACCTCATGCCAGACTGCAATCAACTTAGGATGGAAAATTTTTTGATCAGGTGAAACCAAATACCACTTCAGTCATAAAACACCCCAAAAGAGCACCTTGTAGACTATGTAACTTTATGTGACCTCCTTGTCTACAATTCAAGGTAATCCAGTTGTCTTGATTCTTCCCTAGTATCCTGAACTCCTACATTAGCTGCCTTTTGGGAGGAATCTCAAACTTACAATGCCCAAAATAGATTTGAACATTTTCCCAAGATCCTGATCTTCCAATACTCCAATCCATATATAAACATTCTATTTTTCTGGAGAACCCTGACTAATACATAGGGTGACAAGTCCCATTTGCCTTCTTAATCCCCAAGGATGGGTAAGGATCAAGGGCAAGGATATTTATTAAGCCCCTATTTTGGTGGAGGGTAGAGGGTCTAAGTCAAATGGTTGAAAACTTGGGAGCCTTTTGGCACATTTTTTTGATTCCACGTCTTGGAGGCATTCTTGGTCGTCTTTAGAAACCTCTTAAATTATGTCTCTTTCTTGGTGCACCCACACTGCTGATGTGTCAACAGGGCAAGGGGTTGCCATTCCCTCTTCAAGAGGGCAACGTGGCGAGGTTCAGGGAATAAGGAGCTACTTAGATCTAAGTTACCAAGACAAAAATATTCTTACAACTTAGTTCATGTTAATTAAATTATGTATACACAAAGGCAATATAAAATCCTTAAGGTACAATTTTAAAAGAAGATAGCCAGGATATCCCTGTTTTATACTGCTGGGAATAATGCAACACATCACTAGCCTTTTTTGCTGAGTATATTGATTCTTTTGGTAGTATTATCGATACACAAATTTGTGTCACATTCAACTATCAGTGAGTTAGCTGCAAAATAATCAGCATGTGTTGGATTTAGGAATACTCCAGTGTTCCTGAGATGAACCAAGAGAGTGAACAGTAAACAATCTTTGAACAGCAGGAAGTGACATATGTGGGACTAAAACATCTCAGTCCCATCGCCCTTTACTTGTCCAAATTTCCCTCCCTAAGGGGAAACAGGGGGAACCGCCCAGCCCATGAGTGTATCTCAGGGAGGAAGCTGCCTTGTGAGGGTTCTTTGCTTGAAGCTGTAGGTAACACTGATGTCAAGGGGACACAAAGAACAGAGAGTAAACGTGGAAGCAAAGGTCAGATAAGGATAATAAGCCAAGTCACCAAAACAAATAAGGGTCCAAAACAGAGATAGAAGCCAAAGTAAACACGGGGGTTGGAGACACAAAGTGAGACGAGCAGGAGACCACAGGCCAAGGGTGGTTAGCAGCAGGGTATACTTGGATGAATTTTTGGAAAGATCCTTTCACCACAGACGGCTTCCATATAACCCTCCCCTCTCCCTCAGCATGACGTGTCACCAAGTCAGCCATATTGAAAGTTCCAGGGGCACGTTTTTTCTTTGACCATTTACTCATTTCGTTAAATTCCTTCCCCTTTCAGGGTCGTGCACAGATATAAGTTCTCAGGGGTGGGGTCTGAAGGAACTTTATCACTCAGCTAGCAGCTTGGCTACTAGTAGGCAGGATCAGATATCGAGCAGCAACTATTCAGCTATAGATACTGGCTTCCTGTGTTTGGAAAAGGTAAGGAAATTGTTCATTCATTCTACAAATATTTGTGGAGGATGCAAAAATGGAAAAGGGCCTTGATGGAAGTTCAGATAAAATGCTGGGGGAGTTTAGAGGAGGAAGCTGGCATATGAGCAGGGACTAAAATCCACCCCAGCTCCTATGTGTGTGTATGTTTTCAATTCCTTCTTATAGGACTGACATTTGCATTGATCACACAGTGTTATAATTATCCAGTTGCTTGTCTGCCTCCTCCAGTTAAACTAAAAACTTCTAAAGGACATGGACTGGACTTTATCGTTGATAATCTGTGGCTAGTAGTAGTACACATTTAATAAATATTCATCAAATTTTATTTTAAATTAATAATCAGACACAGAGTTTGGGTGTCATGATTCTGATTAGAAAACCCAGCTCTATAATTTTCAGTTCATTGTTTAAGACTCTCTATACAAAGATAGAGCTTGTTAAAAGTTTATGTTATCTTTCTAAGCAGAGTTTACATGATGGCTTTCTTGAACTTCCTATAGAATTGAAAACAGTGTCACACACATGGGAAAAATTTTTTAAAAAGCATTTGCTCAGAATAACCAAATGATTCTACTTACAGCAAAATACAAATTAATGTGACTTCAGAAAAGATTTACATCATACTCTTGTCATTTTTTTCATCATATTCTCTAATCCCTAACAAAGAAAACAGAGCACATGTGGACTGTGTCTACACAAGTTTCCCATTAGCTTTATTTGACAAAGATGTAAATACTACATGGACCATCTATACATGAGAACCATATGTCTTATTTGCATTTGGATTTTTCCAGTAGAAATGAGCCATGAAGCCCTAAGAAATGCATGAAGCCCTACCAAATGCAAAGGTGAGAGTATCCACTTGAAGGTTTATAAATAACAATGAAGAAGGGTTAGGCAGCTAAGGGTAGGACTAGGAGAATCTGGAGGATGTGAAAGCCATAAGGGGTTGGATTCAAAAGAACCCAATTTCACTTAGCATGCTTAAAATAATCTCATGTACCAGTTGTTGAAAATGCAACTTCTGCACTCATTATGCCATTTAATCTTCACAGTAGCCATATAGGGAACTAATGAGCCCCATTCTGCAGGTAAGGAAGAGGCTAAGCTAACTTGCCCCTGCACTCACAGCTAGGAAATCTGCATCAGGGCTCAAGCCCAGGTCTTGTAACTCCCTGACCAATGCTCTAAAGCAGACAAGGCAGGGAGGAGCAGGCAGGTTCCCTGGTGTCAATAACAAGACTTCAGAGTCAGCAAGACCAGCTCACCTGGCAAGAATTGCCAGGTAAGTGGAGCTTGTTAAAGGGCCTGCTAAAGAGAGTATCCAGGACTCATAGATATTAAGTCCTTGAGGTCTTTAGGTAAACCTTAAACCCTGAACACTAGCAGGGCAGGGTTGCCATGGTCCTGGTGAAGTCATGACAGGAGTTTACCCTCTGGAGTCCTGGTCATTTTGGTTCAGTAAAAGTGACAAGTCCAAACACAGAGGATTTGATCCTTAAGTTAAAAAGACCCAACCTCCAAGGCAACTCAAATGACCTGGTCTATCCTGCTATGCCTACAGATATAGAATGAGTGCATTTTCGCTAGCTCAAAAAGAATTGTGCCCTCTTGAGCAGAAAGAGTTAATCCTTTGGGAATGATATGGGAAGCTGAGCTGGTTAGGCTGTGAAACAAAACAGCATTAAGTTCACTGAAATGGAGAAAGGGCCTGTGAGTCTCTGTTGTTTAGTGCTGGGCCAGGAAATAGTTTATTGTACAACATTCAATAAGCATTTTCTTCGAAGGAAGTGTGCTGTAAATGTGTCAAATGACAGTGACGGGTCCCTGGGGAGAGAGGCGTTGTGCTTAGAATGTGTTACTTGAAAAATTGAGGAATCGCAGGCAAATGTCTCAATCACATAGACCTAGAGCTGTTCTGACTCTACTTGGGTAAGGATATGTCAAGAATAATACTTCCTTGGGTTTGTGTGGCTCTTTATATGTCTTCCAGGTACATTCATACTCACCATTGTTCTTGATCACTCTTGTTACTTGAGAAAGGTGAAGTATTATTCTCCCTTCCCCCTTCCTTTTAGATAAAAGAGCATGGGCTTTTTAGGTAAAAGAACAGAAAGGAGAATGACTTACCAACAGAACTAACATGAGGGGTTGGCTGCTGCCCATCACTGTCATCACCATTAACACCATCATCATTATCATCATCATCATCACCATCACCAACATCTCTTTACTGACCACTCCACACTCAGTGCCAAGCATTCTGCTAAGCACTTGATCAATATGATCTCATTTGATCGCCATCTCAGTTCTGTGATGTAGGTACTATTATGATCTCCATTTGAGTAAGAGAAAAACCTGAGGTTTACGAAGGTGAAGTATCTTTCAAGGTTCCCTCAGCAGGAAATGACAGAGCTGGGATTGAAGCCCCACAGTCTGCTTTCAGTTCCATACGCCCAGTCACTGTGTTCCACTACCCCTCTCTTCCTCCACTTTGTATGAGGTAGGGGCTATGACGCTCCTTGCTTTACTTAAGAAAACTGAAGCACAGAAAGATGAATAATTTGCCCAAGGTTACAGAATTAATAAACGGTGGAGGCCAGCAACAAGCAGCTCTGTTCTAGAGGTACAGCTAATACACCAAGAAGGAGTATAAGCAGGGTGATAAAATGCACATGTTGTACGCAGGCTGGAGGTGCCTTCTAGGAAACATCTGAGGAAAGACAGGACAATGACACTCAGGCAACTGGGAACAAGTGAATACCTTTATAAAGGCCATCACAAACCTTTCTGTAGCCTGAGAGGATGGAGCGACAACCAATGTACAGTAGCTGAAAGAAACAATTGTCAGAGGCATGCCATGCGTGACTTGGGGGCATTTGAAGGGAAAGGATGAGTGACTGCAGCTGTAGGATGTCAGGAACATGCATTCAAAGGCACTGTGCTAGAACCCCCAGAGCAAGCACTGATACACTTGCCACTGTCCTGTCCAGGAATCCAGCCCCCATTCCCCAAAATGACACATGTAGTGCTCTCTTTTAAACTTGAGTGTCGGACTTCCCTGGTGGCACAGTGGTTGAGAGTCCGCCTGCCGAGGCAGGGGACACGGGTTCGTTCCCTGATCCGGGAGGATCCCACGTGCCGCGGAGCAGCTGGGCCCGTGAGCCATGGCCTCTGGGCCTGCGCGTCCGGAGCCTGTGCTCCGAAAAAAGACGTGAGTGTCACAAGAAAGTAGCCCACCGTCTTTCCTAGGACATATCCCATCCCTTCCAGCTACATCACTCACGCAGCAGAGATCCAGAATCCTGCATGGAGGACCCCCGGTCCAGGTCACAAGGTGACTGTCACAGAGTACGGAAATATATTACTTGTTAGGCATATGCTGAGCTCACGCTGATGGACAGCCTCAATCTTCACTCTCTTCCTCCAAGGCTATATTTCTCCTGGGGGAGCATGACATCCTTATCATGACAAAATATCCCAAGTGGGAGGTGAAGACAGACTACAGTCCTCTAGCTGCCATCTATTTGAAACTGACCACCTGTTTATTTGAACAAGAAGTCCAGTTCTTTTTTTTCTCAACATCTTTATTGGAGTATAATTGCTTTACAATGTTGTGTTAGTTTCTGCCATATAACAAAGTGAATCAGCTATATGTATACATATATCCCCATATCCTCTCCCTCTTGCGTCTCTCTCCCACCCTCACCTCAGTGTTTTGAGTCCAGTTCTTTTTCCCTGAACCAATGATGCAAATGTTTTCCAAAATTTAAACACCATTGTATTATTTAATAGACCAAAATAACCTTATTTCTCTCCTAATTTATGCCTGATGATCATTTAAGGATAGGTAGAAAATATATACTTTTATACATAATCTAATTCTGAAATCAGAAGGAAATCAAAAAATTAAATGGTAGAAAAATAACAATAATACCACCATATTTTAGCTGATATGTTTCTAGGCTAACTAACTGAGCTGAATGTGGAAGAGACACAGACATCAATGGAAGAGGAGATCGGCTATCCCATCTGAGCTACTTATTAGCTGTGTGACCCTGGGCAAGTCACTTTTCTGAATCTGTTTCCTCATCTATAAAATTGAAGGCAGTAAATAGAGTTTACAGTACTGCTCTAAGTACTACTTTTAAATGAGAACCGTATGCTTGGTATCTTATCTGAACTTCTCCCATGCTATAATCATTTTGCTTTTATAATCATTAGCATTTTTATAGTATCATCTCCTATTTAGGCCAAATTAACTTAATTGCTTACTCCTTTACAGAGGGATTCACACACATTCAATCAATTGAATCTCACAGCAACCCTGGAAGATAGAACAGGTAGGTATTATCCAATTTTGAAACAAGTAAGTGAGGTTAAAGGAGATTTCAATGATTCCCCCTGAGCTCACAGGGCTAGAATGTGGTGGAAGGGAATACAAACCTGGCACTTCTGATCTATAGAGGTTGTGTTCCCAGGGCAAATGCTGCCTAAATACAAGGGCAAAGACGTGCAGCAACACAGGGCTGTTACATCATTCTTGAATCCACTTCCCTTTCCACCCCTGCTCCCAGGACCTAGAACTATCCTTTATGTATGGTAGGCTCTCCACACATACTTGCTGAATTCATTCATTCACTTATTCACTCAGTCATTCAATATCTGCACACTATGCACTCTGCTGCACACTATGCACTCTGCTGGGTGCTATAGTGAAAAATACAGACTTGATTATGCCCACAAGGAATTTGTATATAATACAGCAGAGGGAGGGAGGAGAAGCAATCCATTTATGGATAGATACTCTTTATTTTTCAATCAGGATAAAATACAAAGGGTTTAGGTCCAAGCCAGGTCATTCTCCATGGTAGTGTCCAGAAAGTTCTTGGTCCCAGCCTGAGAGTAATATTTTAAACCATACTGTAAAGATTTCCTAAAGGTGGCTTGTTGCAGGGTTCTAGATTGCTGAGGGGGATGTGAAGGTGTGTCCCACCCACTGCCCAAGGTCACATGAGGGATTTCGGTGAAGTCATGGGAGATTTGCTATCTTCATTTTCTGTTACTTTTCTTCATCTAGATGAGAGAAGTGTTTATTTAAGAACGTTCTCCCTGCCCTTGGCTTAGAATCAAGCCATACATTTTACAATTCTCATAGAAGACTTGATAGTTTCTGTGACTTTTCTCTTTGGTATAAACTCATGGACGCTTTCTCTGAAAATTAGCCCTGAGTTATGCATCAATGTTTCCCATTACATTGCAGTTACATAAAATCTAGCAACAACTCTGAAGAATTATCTTTTGGACATGGAGATCCTGTGCAATAGCAAGGGAAGGGAAGAGAAATCAGTTTTGAGCCCTTCCTTACAGCAGAACCTCTGCTCACCTCTCTTTTCTTCACTGTTTTATGCTCAGTCCAGGCCATAGCAGCCCTCAGTAAACAAATGTTGAACAAATGTATGGATAAATGATGATAAGGCATTTACCATGACTTTGCTTATTTTACTTAAATTCCCAGATTACCAATTAGGAATTTAATTTCTTATATTTCATGAAAGTATTTATAAAATTGAGTTCTCCTTTATGCAGAATGTGTTTTAAAAATTGCTGAATTCCAATCTTTTTAAAAATTTCCTGTTTTTCTGATAATAGGCATTGATAAGAATTTATTTCTTCCAGATATACTCACTGTAGCATACTTATAAACATTATGTGTCTAATCAGTAGATAGAAAAATAGTAAAGGGGCTTCCAAGAATTTAGTGCTTGCGTAGCTATAATATAGATAAATAATTCATGCTGTTTATACTTTCTACTGATGGTATATAAACCTAGAGCAGTGAACATGGACATGAAAAATTGCTGGGTCAGTCTTGTAGGCTTTGCAAAGTCATATTTCCATTTTCTACTATATCCTCTCAGAAAAAAAATTCTATTGATCACTACTGGAAATTAGTGACTCTTGTTAATGTAAATTGCATGATCAAATCCTTAAACACTTTTCATGAATAAAGGATATAATGGCAACCAACACCAAAAGATTTATGGGCTAAAATTCATTTTGTTTCTTTACTAGGTTTCTAAGAAAAATCTGCAAGAAGGAAACGTTTTAAAAGATCATTGAGTTCTAAGATCCTTCTGTCTTGACTCATTCTCTGAATCAGTGTTTCTTTTTTCTTCTTTTTTTGTAGTTCCTGTCTGCTTTTTTTTTTTCCTTATAAACTTTATTTATTGCCCTACTCTTTAGAGGTTGCTCTCAGTTTTACCATTACTGCTGATACAAGATCTTTTTTTTTTCACACACACATGGTATTTTATTTTTACAAGAGATAAATAGACTGACACCAAGCATTGTAAATGGATAACCACAACAAAAGCAACAATGATTGCAATTACCAAACACGAAACACACTCATACTATGTCATAATATTGACATTCAGTCCAGGAATCCTCCACTGTAACAGCTCCTTCACTTTGCAGTGAAAATTGATTTGTATATTTTTTGCCTCTGAGTCCTTGTGGGATTTTTTTCTTTTATTCAAACAGAAAGTCACAAAAATTATAATCATCTGTATCAGTTCACTCAGTCCCATGTAATTAATTTTTTTATCTTGATTTTTGTTAGCACTTTTATGAGTTCATCAGTTTTCCATTAGAGTTCTGAAAACGCTTATTCATTCAGTTCAGCAGTATAGTCAGTTACCAGAAACCTGTACTTCTCAGAGTCTTTTCCATGAATTCCTTGAAGATGAAACCCTTTTATAGGAACATATTTGCAAAAGCATCAGAGTACACCCAGAACTGTCTGTAAACGACAAAAGACTTAAAAATGACCACGGTTAAAGATTTGATGAAAGTTCATAATAATGCAATTGATGAGGAAATCTAGTAATTTCTGAGATATACATTTTAAAGTATTAACTAGAATTAGGACTTATAACATTATACCAGAACATATAAGATTTTTAGAAATTTCATGTAATGTCTGAAACATTTATATTAACATATTTCCATACAAATAACCCAAAGAAAGTTTAGTATTAGTTGTTTTGTTTTGTTTGTTTGTTTATACTGCAGGTTCTTATTAGTCATCAATTTTATACACATCAGTGTATACTTGTCAATCCCAATCGCCCAATTCAGCACACGATCACCCCCACCCCATCGTGGTTTTACCCCCTTGTTGTCCATACGTTTGTTCTCTACACCTGTGTCTCACCTTCTGCCCTGCAAACCGGTTCATCTGTACCATTTTTCTAGGTTCCACATACATGCATTAATATACGATATTTGTTTTTCTCTTTCTGACTTACTTCACTCTGTATGAGTCTCTACATCCATCCACGTCTCCACAAATGACTCAATGTTGTTCTTTTTTATGGCTGAGTAATATTTCATTGTATACATGTACCACATCTTCTTTATCCATCCATCTGTTGATGGGCATTTAGGTTGCTTCCATGACCTGGCTATTGTAAATAGTGCTGCAATGAACATTGGGGTGCATGTGTCTTTTTGAACTATGGTTTCCTCTGGGTATATGCCCAGTAGTGGGATTGTTGAGTCATATGGTAATTCTATTTTTAGTTTTTTAAGGAACCTCCATACTGTTCTCCATAGTGGCTGTATCAATTTTCATTCCCGCAAACAGTGCAAGAGGGTTCCCTTTTCACCACACCCTCTCCAGCATTTCTTATTTGTAGGTTTTCTGATGATGCCCATTCTAACTGGTGTGAGGTGATACCTCATTGTAATTTTGATTTACATTTCTCTAATAATTAGTGATGTTGAGCAGCTTTTCATGTGCTTCTTGGCCATCTGTATATCTTCTTAGGAGAAATGTCTATTTAGATCTTCTGCCCATTTTTGGATTGCGTTGTTTATTTCTTTAATATTTAGCTGCATGAGCTGTTTATATATTTTGGAAATTAATCCTTTGTCCGTTGATTCATTTGCAAATATTTTCTCCCATTCAGAGGGTTATCTTTTCATCTTGTTTATGGTTTCCTTTGCTGTGCAAAAGCTTTGACGTTTCATTAGGTCCCATTTGTTTATTTTTATTTCCATTACTCTAGGAGGTGGATCAGAAAAGATCTAACTGTGATTTATGTCAAAGAGTGTTTTTCCTAAGTTTTCTATTGTCCAGTCTTACATTTAGGTCTGAAATCCATTTTGAGTTTATTTTTGTGTATGGTGTTAGGGAGTGTTCTAATTTCACTCTTTTACATGTAGCTGTCCAGTTTTCCAAGCACCACTTATTGAAGAGACTGTCTTTTCTCCATTGTATATCTTTGTCATAGATTAGTTGACCATAAGTGCATGGGTTTATCTCTGGGCTTTCTATCTTGTTCCATTGGTCCATGTTTCTGTTTTTGTGCCAGTATCATATTGTCTTGATTACTGTAGCTTTGTAGTATAGTCTGAAGTCAGGAAGTCTGACTCCTCCACCTCCATTTTTTTACCTCATGACTGCTTTGGCTATTCGGGGTCTTTTGTGTCTCCATACAAATTTTAACATGATTTGTTCTAGTTCCATAAAAAATGCCATTGGTAATTTGATAGGGATTGCATTGAATCTGTAGAATGCTTTGGGTAGTATAGTCATTTTCACAATATTGATTCTTCCATTCCAAGAATATGGAATATCTCTCCATGTGTTTGTATCATGTTTAATTTCTTTCATCAGTGTCTTACGGTTTTCTGCATACAGGTCTTTTGTCTCGATAGGTAGGTTTATTCCTAGATATTTTGTTCTTCTTGTTGCAATGGTAAATGTGAGTGTTTCCATAATTTCTGTTTCAGATTTTTCATCATTAGTGTATAGGAATGCAAGAAATTTCTGGGCATTAATTTTGTATCCAGCAACTTTACCAAATTCATTGTTTAGCTCTAGTAGTTTTCTGGTGGCATCTTTAGGATTCTCTATGTATAGTATCATGTCATCTGCAAACAGTGACAGTTTTACTTCTTCTTTTCCAATTTCAATTCCTTTTATTTCTTTTTCTTCTATGATTGCCATGGCTAGGACTTCCAAAACTATGTTGACTAATAGTGGTGAGACAGGACATCCTTGTCTCTTTCCTGATCTTAGAGGAAATGCTTTCAGTTTTTCACCATTGAGAATGATGTTTGCTGTGGGTTTGTCGTACATGGCCTTTATTAGGTTGAGGTAGACTCACTCTATGCCCACTTTCTGGAGAGTTTTTGTCATAAATGGGTGTTGAATTTTGTTGAAAGCTTTTTCTGCATCTATTGAGATGATCATATGGTTTTTATTCTTCAATTTGTTAATATGGTGTATCACATTGATTGATTTGTGTATATTGAAGAATCCTTGCATCCTTGGGATAAATCCCACTTGATCATGGAGTATGACCCTTTTAATGTGTTGTTGGATTCTGTTTGCTAGTATTTTGTTGAGGATTTTTGCATCTATATTCATCAGTGATATTGGTCTGTAATTTTCTTTTTTTGTAGTATCTTTTTCTGGGTTTGGTATCAGGGTGATGGAGGCCTCATAGAATGAGTTTGGGAGTGTTCCTTCCTCTGCAAGTTGTTGGAAGAGTTTGAGAAGGGTGGGTGTTAGCTCTTCTCTAAATGTTTGATAGAATTCACCTGTGAATCCATCTGGTCCTGGACCAGATGTTGTTTGTTGGAAGATCGTTTTGTTGTTGTTGGAAGATTTTTAATCACAGTTTCAATTTCATTACTTGTAATTGGTCTGTTCTTATGTTCTGTTTCTTCCTGGTTCAGTCTTGTAAGTTTATACCTTTCTAAGAATTTGCCCATTTCTTCCCGGTTGTCCATTCTATTGGCATAGAGTTGCTTGTAGTAGTCTCTTCGGATGCTTTGTATTTTTGCAGTGTCTGTTGTAACTTCTCCTTTTTCATTTCTAATTTTATCGATTTGAGTCCTCTCCCTCTTTTTCTTGATGAGTCTGGCTAATGGTTTATCAATTTTGTTTATCTTCTCAGAGAACCAGCTTTTAGTTTTATTGATGTTTGCTACTGTTTTCTTTGTTTCTATTTCATTTATTTCTGCTCTGATCTTTATGATTTCTTTCCTTCTGCTAACTTTGGGTTTTGCTGTTCTTCTTTCTCTAGTTCCTTTAGGTGTAAGGTTAGATTGTTTATTTGAGATTTTTCTTGTTTCCTGAGGTAGCTTGTATTGCTATAAACTTCCCTCTTAGAAATGATTTTGCTGCATCCTATAGGTTTTGAATTGTCATGTTTTCATTGTCATTTGTCTCTAGGTATTTTTTGATTTCTTCCATGATCTCTTGGTTATTTAGTAACATATTGTTTAGCCTCCATGTGTTTGTGTTTTTTACGTCTTTTTCCCTGAAATTCATTTCTAACCTCATAGTGTTGTGGTCAGAGAAGATGCTTGATATGATTTCAGTTTTCTTAAATTTACTGATGCTTGATTTGTATCCCAAGATGTGATCTATCCTGGAGAATGTTCCATGCACACTCGAGAAGAAAGTGTAATCTGCTCTTTTGGGATGGAATATCCTATAAATATCAATTAAATCTATCTGGTCTATTGTGTCATTTAAAGACTCTGTTTCCTTATTTATTTTCATTTTGGATGATCTGTCCATTGGTGTAATTGAGATGTTAAAGTCCCTCACTATTACCGTGTTACTGTCGATTTCCTCTTTTATAGCTGTTAGCAGTTGCCTTATGTATTGAGGTGCTCCTATGTTGGGTGCATATATATTTATAATTGTTATATCTTCTTCTTGGATTGATCCCTTGACATTACATAGTGTCCTTCCTTGTCTCTTGTAACATTCTTTATTTTAAAGTCTATTTTGTCTGATATGAGAATTGCTACTCCAGCTTTCTTTTGATTTCCATTTGCATGGAATATCTTTTTCCAACCCCCCACTTTCAGTCTGTATGTGCCCCTAGGTCTGAAGTGGGTCTCTTGTAGACAGCATATATATGGGTCTTGTTTTTGTATACATTCAGCAAGCCTGTGTCTTTTGGTTGGAGCATTTAATCCATTCATGTTTAAGGTAATTATCTATATGTATGTTCCTATGACCATTTTCTTAATTGTTTTGGGTTTGTTTTTGTAGGTCCTTTTCTTCTCTTGTGTTTCCCACTTAGAGAAGTTCCTTTAGCATTTGTTGTAGAGCTGGTTTGGTGGTGTTGAATTCTCTTAGCTTTTGCTTGTGTGTAAAGCTTTTGATTTCTCCATCGAATCTGAATGAGATCCTTTCTGGGTAGTGTAATCTTGGTTGTAGGTTCTTCCCTTTCATCACTTTAAATATATCATGCCAGTCCTTTCTGGCTTGCAGAGTTTCTGCTGAGAAATCAGCTGTTAACCTTATGGGAGTTCCCTTGTATGTTATTTGTCATTTTTCCCTTGTTGCTTTCAGTAATTTTTCTTTGTCTTTAATTTTTGTCAGTTTGATTACTGTGTGTCTCAGTGTGTTTCTCCTTGGGTTTATCCTGCCTGGGACTCTCTGTGCTTCCTGGACTTGGGTGGCTATTTCCTTTCCCACTTTAGGGGAGTTTTTGACTGTAATCTCTGCATATATTTTCTCGCATCCTTTCTCTCTATCTTCTCCTTCTGGAACCCCTATATGTAAATGTTGTTGCATTTAATGTTGTCCCAGAGGTCTCTTAGGCTGTCTTCATTTCTTTTCATTCTTTTTTCTTTAGTCTGTTCCATCCACCATTCTGTCTTCCAGGTCACTTATCTGTTCTTCTGCCTCAGTTATTCTACAATTGATTCCTTCTAGTGTATTTTTCATTTCAGTTATTGTATTGTTCATCTCTGTTTGTTTGTTCTTTAATTCTTTAATTCTTCATTTCTTGCATCTTCTCGATCTTTGCTTCCATTCTTTTTCCGAGGTCCTGGATCAACTTCACTATCATTATTCTGAATTTTTTTTCTGGAAGGTTGCCTATCTCCACTTCATTTAGTAGTTTTTCTGGGGTTTTATCATGTTCCTTCATCTGTTATATAGCCCTCTGCCTTTTCATCTTGTCTATCTTTCTGTGAATGTGGTTTTTGTTCCTCAGGCTGCAGGATTGTAGTTCTTCTTGCTTCTGCTCTCTGCCCTCTGGTGGATGAGGCTATCTAAGAGGCTTGATGGGAGGGACTGGTGGTGGGTAGAGCTGGGTGTGGCTCTGGTGGGCAGAGCTCAGTAAAAAGAATCAGTGTTTCTTAATATTTGGAGGGATCAGACACTCCTCTCCAAAACCCTCTCTTCAAAAGAATGCCCATCAGGTGGGTTGTTTCTATCTGCTGGCTTTTATGAACAATGCTGTTATAAATATTCTTGTACAAGTTTTTTTGTGGATATATGCTCTCATTTCTCTTGGGTATATTCTTAAGGAGTAGAATTGCTGGGTTATAGGTGACTCTATCTGTAATAATCATTTGAGGAAATGCTAGACTATTTCCCAAATTGGCTGCATCATTTTACATTCCCAGCAGTATATTAGGTTCTGACTTCTCCATGAGGTATCCAATCTTTGTCATGGGTACATTGCTTAGTGATGTCATGAGGCATAGTCCTCATTCCTTTTTATGTGTTGAACTGTGACAATCTTAACATTGAGTTCCCTCCCTTTCTCAGTCTTGTAGAAACTTAATACTGTTTTATTTTTTGTTTTTGTTTTTTTTTCAGTATGCAGGCCTCTCACTGTTGTGGCCTCTCCCGTGGTGGAGCACAGACTCCAGATGCACAGGCTCAATGGCCATGGCTCACAGGCCCAGCTGCTCTGTGGCATGTGGGATCTTCCCGGACCAGGGCACGAACCCATGTCCCCTGCATCTGCAGGCAGACTCTCAACCACTGCGCCACCAGGGAAGCCCTTTAATATTGTTTTAATGGCACTTTTTTTGTGCTTGGTTTCATGTTATGTTTTGTGATGGATTAAAGCATAAAAAGTTCACACACAAACACACACACACAGAGATTCTTAGATGTCAGTCATCACTGCTGCCTGGGGCTTTGTTGGGCATCCTCAAATTGTGTCCCTGCCCATCTCCAATCAGCAAATACTGATTGAGAACCCACAAGTGTAAGTGATTTATATTAATGTAAAACTTATGGTTTCCAAAGCATTTGTTTAGACATCCTCTCATTTGATCCTCTCTGGTCATTTTTTATGAAAGGTTTTCACATTGGAGATGCAGATTTTAAGTAAACAAGTGGAGACAACTTTTGGTACTTTCTTTTAGTGTTTTGTACCCTCTGCTCCATCCACCTTCCTCTCCTCTCCTAAATCTTTCCCTTTTAAAAATCTTTATTCTTTAGAGGAGCCCTCATTTCCCATGGACATTCTGACCTCCAAATTGTGGTTCCTCCTTAGCAGCATTGAGCTCCTAACCATCACTGCAAGAAATATTGCAGGTCTTTTTTGCACTGATATCAAACCTCAAATTTGTTTGCTTTCTGTGCTCATGTTGGAGGGAATACATGGCCATGGGCTGATGTCACACTGGCTGTGTTCCTGTCAGTGAGGGTCCTAATAAAATACCCCAATGAGGAATGGAGCAACAGAACAACATAGCCAGGCTTAGTCTTTTCTCCAACAATAATTTCTACACCTCAGGACAACTGGTTCTCTTCTGCTTCCTTTCTTGTCTTTCTCCCCAACAATTTTCTTTTTTGTACCTACCCTCAAAGTTTTATTGATATTGTCTTTGTCTTTTGCTTACTTTCTTGTGTGTTTGCATTTTTGATACCACTTTTGTCCATTCAATAAGTTTTTATTTTTTAGACCTTGAGCACACAGGGGAGAACAAAATAGACAGTAACTTTATCCTGATGGGGTTCACCTTCTAAGTTCTCTGGCAAAATCTATGTGCAATAAATAGTATTACTGCCAGAAATGTTGTATCTATATATGTTGTGACTGGAACAAACATATACAAACAATACACAGGTACCTCTCATCTCTGTACTTTCTTTTAAACTACTTCTTTGCAGTCTGATATATCTAAAGACCACCCACCTGGAAAAGACCACAAGGCCAGCTTTCTCTCTTGCCCTTTGTAGCTTCAGTTCCTTTTCCTGACCATCAAGCAAAATAGTGTTAAGGATGTAATATCAATTAATAGTCATATTCCCTCCCACAATTACACCTTGGTTGGTTTGTGTATTCATTCTATTTTTGTTTCAAAAAGAAATTGGGATTTTGTATACACTTTAAAAAATATGTTTAAATCATTAACGTCCAATAAAACACAGCAATCAGGCATTAACAAAGAAAGGAACCCAAACCTTGGAAATTTGCAGCTACTGATCACAAAATTTTTCTCTGGATTCACGTTGGTATATAATATCACCAGAAAATATCTCAGTAGCCCATGAGGTACTAAATCCTTTGCTTAGTTTTAAATTTTATCTATGAAAAGCTTTTGTTTTAAGTGTACAGTTTCTTTGTCTTTAGTCTTACACACAGACTCCACTCATTTCCAACATAAATTGGGTCAGCCTTTTTCCCCACTGCCTTTGGTGAAGTTGTTTCATGCCTTTACAATACAGTTAGAATCTATTGTCACAGTCTGCATTCCTGCATCCTGGGATTCCACCATCCTCCTAAATGATTTTTTTAATTTGCATACATTAATGTTCATTCTTTGTACTGAAAAGTTCTATACGCTTTGATAAGTACATAGTGTCATATATTCACCATTACAATATCACACAAAATAGTTTTACTTCTCTAAAAACAACCCCTGGGCTCCACCTATTTAACCTGTTCTTCCCCACCACTCACCCACCCCAAATCTCTGGCAACCACTGAACTCTTTCATAACGTCCAGGAGGTCATATAGATGCAATAACAGTATGTAGCCTTTTCAGACTGGCTTCTTTTGCTTAGCAATATGCATTTAAGATTCACCCATGTCTTTCTGTGATGAAAAATCTTCCACAAACAAAAGCCCAGGACCAGATGGCTTCACAGGAGAATTCTATCAAACATTTAGAGAAAAGCTAACACCTATCCTTCTCAAACTCTTCCAAAATATAGCAGAGTGAGGAACACTCCCAAACTCCTTCTATGAGGCCACCATCACCCTGATACCAAAACCAGACAAAGATGTCACAAAGAAAGAAAGCCACAGGTGAATATCACTGATGAACATAGATGCAAAAATCCTCAACAAAATATTAGCAAACAGAATCCAACAAAACATTAAAAGGATCATACACCATGATCAAGTGGAGTTTATCACAGGAATGCAAGGATTCTTCAATATAGGCAAACCAATCAATGTGATAAACCATATTAACAAATTGAAGGAGAAAAACCATATGATAATCTCAATAGATGCAAAAAAAGCTTTTGACAAAATTCAACACCCATTTATGGTAAAATCCCTCCAGAAAGTAAGCATAGAGAGAGCTTACCTCAACAAAATAAAGTCCATATATGAAAAACTCACTGCCAACATCATTCTCAATGGTGAAAAACGGAAACCATTTCCTCTAAGATCAGGAACAAGGCAAGGATGTCCACTCACCACTATTATTCAATATTCAACATAGTTTTGGAAGTTTTAGCTACAGCAATCAGAGAAGAAAGATAAATAAAAGGAATCCAAATAGGAAAAGAAGAAGTAAAGCTGTCATTGTTTGCAGATGACATGATACTATACATAGAGAATCCTAAAGACGCTACCAGAAAACTACTAAAGCTAATCAATGAATTTGGTAAGGTAGAAGGATACAAAATGAATGCACAGAAATCTCTTGCATTCCTATATACTAATGATGAAAAATCTGAAAGCGATATTAAAGAAACACTCCCATTTACCATTGCAACAAAAAGAATAAAATACCTAGGAATAAACCTACCTAACGAGACAAAAGACCTGTATGCAGAAAATTATAAGACACTGATGAAAGCAATTAAAGATGATACAAACAGGTGGAGGGATATACCATGTTCTTGGATTGGAAGAATTAACATTGTGAAAATGACTATACTACACAAAGCATTCTACAGATTCAATGCAATCTCTGTCAAACTGCCAATGGCATTTTCCACAGAACTAGAACAAAAAGTTTCACAATTTGTATGGAAATATGAAAGACCCCGAATAGCCAAAGCAATCTTGAGAAATAAAAACAGAGCTGGAGGAACCAGGTTCCCTGACTTCACACTATACTACAAAGCTACAGTAAGCAAGACAGTATGGTAATAGCACAAAAACAGAACTACAGATCAATGGAACAGGATAGAAAGCCCAGAGATAAACCCACACACCTATGGTCACCTTATTTTTGATAAAGGAGGCAAGAATATACAATGGAGAAAATGCAGCTTCTTCACTAAGTGGTGCTGAGAAAACTGGACCACTACATGTAAAAGAATGAAATTAGAATACTCCCTAACACCATACACAAAAATAAATTCAAAATGGATTAAAGACATAAATGTAAGTCCAGACACCATAAAACTCTTAGAGGAAAACATAGGCAGAACATTCTATGACATAAATCACAGCAACATCCTTTTTGATCCACCTCCTTGAGAAATGGAAATAAAAACAAAAATAAACAAATGCGGCCTAATGAAACTTAAAAACTTTTGCACAGCAAAGGAAAACATAAACAAGATGAAAAGATAACCCTCAGAATGGGAGAAATTATTTGCAAATGAAGCAACTGACAAAGGATTAATCTCCAAAATTTACAAGCAGCTCATGCAGCTCAATATAAAAAAAAAAAAAAATCCAAAAATGGGCAGAAGACTTAAATAGACATTTCTTCAAAGAAGATATACAGATTGCCAACAAACACATGAAAGGATGTTAACACATATATATGAAATCTAAAACAAAACAATTGTTCTGACGAATCTAGGGGCAGGACAGGGATAAAGACACTGATGTAGACAATGGACTTGAGGACATGGGGAGGGGCAAGGGTAAGCTGGGATGAAGTGAGAGAGTGTCATGGACATATATACACTACCAAATGTAAAATGGAGAGGTAGTAGGAAGAAGCCACATAGCACAGAGAGATCAGCTCTGTGCTTTGTGACCACCTAGAAGGGTGGGATAGGGAGGGTCAGAAGGAGACGCAAGAAGGAGGAGATATGGGGATATATGTATGTGTATAACTGATTCACTTTGCTACAAAGCAGAAACTAACACACCATTATAAAGCAATTATACTCCAATAAAAATGTTTAAAAAGTTTTTAAATAATTAAAAATAAAAAAGAATGCCCACTCTCACCACTTTACTTCAACATAGTATTGGAAGTCCTGGCCACAGTAATGGGACCAAAAAAAAAAAAAAGAAAAGAAAAGGAAAGGAATACAAATTGGAAAGGAAGAAGTAAAACTGCCACCTTTTGTAGATGACATGATGACATGATACTATATAGAGAAAATCTTAATGACATCACCAAAAAATACTGTTAGAACTAATAAATTAATCCAGTAAAGTTTCAGGCTACAAAATTAATATACAGATACAAAAAAGAGGAGATATGTGTATTTGTATAGGTGATTCACTTTGCTGTACAGTAGAAACTAATACAACATTGTAAAGCAACTATACTCCAATAAAAAATTAATTTATTTAATGTACAGAAATCTGTTGGTTTTCTATATACTAGCAATGAACTATCAGAAATTACAATTAATTCAAAAAGAATAAAATACCTAGGAATAAATCTAACCAAGGAGGTAAAAAACTTGTACTCAGAAAACTATAAAGCATAAATGAAAGAAACTGAAGATGACAAAAACAAATGGAAAGATATGCCATGCTCATTGATTGGAAGAGTTACTATGGAATTTTTCCAGAAGTAGAACAAATAATCCTAAAATTTGTATGGAACCACACAAGAATCCAAATAACCAAAACAATCTGGAGAAAAAGAACAAAGCTGGAGGTATCACACTCCATTATTTCAAACCATATACAAAGTTACAGTAATCGAAACAATATGGTACTGGCACAACATAGACACAAAACAGACACATAGATCAATGGAACAGAGAGCCCAGAAATAAATCTCCACTTACATGGTCTGTTAATCTAGGACAAAGGAGGCAAGACTGTACAACTGGGAAAAAGACTCAAGTAAATGATGTTGTAAAAACTGAACAGCTCTATGCAAAAGAATGAAACTAGAACATTTTCTCACACCACATACAAAAACAAACTCAAAACTGAACAAAAACAAACTCAAAACTGATTGCAGACTTAAATGTAAGACTTGAAACCATAAAACTCCTAGAAGAAAACATATGCAGTATGCTCTTTGACATTGGTCTTGGCAATATTTTTTGGATCTGTCCCCTCAAGGAAGGGAAACAAAAGCAAAAATGAACAAATGGAGCTATATCAAACTAAAAATCTTTTGCACACCAAAGGCAACTATCAGAAAACAAAGAGCCAGCATAATGAATGGGAGATGAGAGAAGATATTTGTAAATGACTTATCAGATAGGAGGTTAATATTCAAAATATACAAAGAACTCATACAACTCAATATCAGAACACCTCAAACAACTTGATTTAAAAATGGGCAGAGGACCTGGATCCTTTGCTGTAGGGGGAGCTGAGAAATGTAGTCTCTGCCTGGGAGCAGCCTCCTGGTTTTTCCAAAGAAGACATACAGATGGCCAACAGACAGACGAAAAGATACTCAACATCACTAATCATCAGGAAAATATAAATCAAACCCACAATGAGATATCACATCACTCCTGTCAGAACGACTATTATCAAAAGCACAACAAATAACAAGTGTTGATGAGAATGTTGGAAAAAGGGAACACTATTTCACTGTTGGTGGGAACGTAAATTGGTAAAGCAACTATGGAAAACAGTATGGAGGTTCCTCATAAAAGTAAAAATAAAACTACCATATGGCCCAGCAATTCCACTCCTGGGTATTTTTCGGAAGAAAACAAAAACACTAATTCAAAAAGATGTATGCATCCCCTATATTCACTGCAGCATTATTTATAATAGCCAAGATATGGAAGCAACCTAAATGTCCGCTGATAGATGAATGGCTAAAGAATATATATATAAAAAAAAAAAAATATATATATATATATATATATATATATATATATATATATACTCAGCCATACAAAGGAATGAAATTTTGCCATTTGCAACAACATGGATGAGCCTAGAGGGTATTAAGCTAAGTGAAATAAGACAGACAAAGAGAAATACCATATGATTTCACTTATATGTGGAGCTAAAAAAACAAAACAAATGAACAAAGAAATCAAAACAGAAACAGATTTATAGATATAGAGAACAAACTGGTGCTTACCAGAGGGGAGGGGGCTGTGAGGATGAGTGAAATAGGTGAGGGAGATTAAGAGGTACAAACGTCCGGTTATAAAATAAGTAGGTCAGATACTACAGGTATGTAGTGTGCAGCATAGGGAATATAGTCAATAATGTTGTAATAACTTTGTATGGTGACAGATGGTAATTAGACTTATCATGGTGATCATTTTGTAATGTATACAAATATCAAATCACTATGTTGTATGCCTAAAATTAATATAATGTTGTAAGTCAAGTATACTTCAATTAAAATAAAATGAAACCTAGGTCTTAAAAGAATTGGAAATAGGAAGTCTAACTATATTAGGTAATTGGAAAGCAAAGTAAAACTTAATTTCTACTGTATTCATCATTCTAAAGGCATAATGTAGTAATTTAATAAAGAGAGAAAAATATGCAAAAAAATAAAAATAAGAGGAAAAAAGAAACCCAAACTCAACAATACGAAAACCAACAATGCAATATAGATTTGGGAAAAAGATATGAACAGACTTTTCCAAAGAAGATATACAGGTGGCAAATAAGCACATGAAAAGATGCTCAACACCATGTGTCATTAGGCAAATACAAATTAAAACAACAATAAGATACCACTACACTAATATTAGAATGGCTAAAATCCCCCAAAACCTGACAATGTCAATATCTTGAGAGCTTGCAGAGCAACAGGAATACTCATTCATTCCTGTTGGGAATGTAAATGATATAGTCACTATGGAAGATGGTTTGGAAGTTTCTTTATAAAGCTAACCATAGTCCTACTATATCATCTAGCAGTCACATTTCCAGGTATTTACACAACTGATTTAAAATTTTTTGCCGTAAGAAAACTTGGACATGAATGTTTTAGCAGCTTTATTCACAATCACCAAAAACTGGAAGCAAACAAGACGTCCTTCAATAGATGAATGGATAAACCAGCAGCTGTGGTACATTCGTACAATGGAATTTTTATTCAGCAATAAAAAGCAAGAAACTATCAAGTCCTGTAAAGACATGGGTGAATTTTTTTTTTTTTTTTTTTTTTTTTTGTGGTATGCGGGGCTCTCACTGTTGTGGCCTCTCCCGTTGTGGAGCACAGGCTCCGGACGCACAGGCTCAGTGGTCGTGGCTCATGGGCCTAGCCACTCCGCGGCATGTGGGGTCTTCCCGGACAGGGGCACGAACCTGTGTCCCCTGCATCGGCAGGCAGACTCTCAACCACTGCGCCACGAGGGAAGCCCGAATTATTTTTTTAGCATCTTTATTGGAGTATAATTGCTTTACAATAGTGTGTTATTTTCTGCTTTATAACAAAGTGAATCAGCTATACATATACATATATCACCATATCCCCTCCCTCTTGCATCTCCCTCCAACCCTCCTTATCCCACCCCTCTAGGTGGTCACAAAGAACAGAGCTGATCTCCCTGTGCTATGTGGTTGCTTCCCACTAGCTATCTATTTTACATTTGGTAGTGTATATATGTCCATGCCACTCTCTCACTTTGTCACAGCTTACCGTTCCCCCTCACCATATCCTCAAGTCCACTCTCTAGTAGGTCTGTGTCTTTATTCCTGTCTTGCCCCTAGGTCCTTCATGACCATTTTTTTTTTTTTTTAGATTCCATATATATGTGTTAGCATACGGTATTTGACCCACTTCACTCTGTATGACAGACTCTGGGTCCATCCACCTCACTAAAAATAACTAAATTTCACTTCCTTTTATGGCTGAGTAATATTCCATCATGCCACATATTCTTTATCCATTCATCTGTCGATGGACACTTAGGTTGCTTCCATGTCCTGGCTATTGTAAACAGAGCTGCAATGAACATTGTGGTACATGACACCTTTGGAATTATGGTTTTCTCAGGGTATATGCCCAGCAGTGGAATTGCTGGGTCATATGGTAGCTCTATTTTTAGTTTTTTAAGGAACCTCCATACTGTTCTCCATACTGGCTATATCAATTTACATTCCCACCAACAGTGCAAGAGGTTCCTTTTTCTCCACACCCTCTCCAGCATACATCATTTGTAGATTTTTTTATGGTGGCCATTGTGACTGGTGTCACGTGATACATCATTGTAGTTTTGATTTGCATTTCTCTAATTAGTGATGTTGAGCATCCTTTCATGTGTTTGTTGGCAATCTGTATATCTTCTTTGGAGAAATGTCTATTTAGGTCTTCTGCCGATTTTGGGATTGGGCTGTTTGTTTTTTTGATATTGAGCTGCATGAGCTGCTTGTAAATTTTGGAGATAAATCATTTGTCAGTTGCTTCATTTGCAAATAATTTCTTCCATTCTGAGTTTGTGTTTTCATCTTATTTATGCTTTCCTTTGCTGTGCAAAAGTTTTTGTTTCATTAGGTCCCATTGTTTATTTTTGTTTTTATTTCCATTTCTCTAGGAGTTGGGTCAAAAAGGAACTTGCTGCGATTTATGTCATAGAGTGTTCTGCCTATGTTTTCCTCTAAGAGTTTTATAGTGTCTGGACTTACATTTAGGTCTTTATTTTATTTTTGTGTATGGTCTTTAGTTTATTTTTGTGTATGGTGTTAAGGAGTGTTCTAAATTCATTCTTTTACATGTAGCAGTCTAGTTTTCCCAGAACAACTTAGTGAAGAGGCTGTCTTTTCTCCATTGTATATTCTTGCCTCCTTTATCAAAAATAAGGTGACCATAGCTGTGTGGGTTTATCTCTGGGCTTTCTATCCTGTTCCATTGATCTGTAGTTCTGTTTTTGTGCCATTACTATACTGTCTCGTTTACTGTAGCTTTGCTGTATAGTCTGAAGTCAGGGAACCTGATTCATTCAGCTCTGTTTTTCTTTCTCAAGATTGCTTTGGCTATTCAGGGTCTTTGGTATTTCCATACAAATTTTGAATTTTTTTGTTCTAGTTCTGTGAAAAATGTCATTGGCAGTTTGACAGAGATTACATTGAATTTGTAATTTACCTTGGGTAGTATAGTCATTTTCACAATGTTAATTCTTCCAATCCAAGAACATGGTATATCTCTCCATCTGTTTCTATCATCTTTAATTGCTTTCATCAGTGTCTTACAGTTTTCTGCATACAGGTCTTTTGTCTCGTTAGGTAGGTTTATTCCTAGGTATTTTATTCTTTTTGTTGCAATGGTAAATGGGAGTGTTTCCTTAATTTCTCTTTCAGATTTTTCACCATTAGTGTATAGGAATGCAAGAGATTTCTGTGCATTCATTTTGTATCCTTCTACCTTACCAAATTCATTGATTAGCTTTAGTAGTTTTCTGGTAGCATCTTTAGGATTCTCCATGTATAGTATCATGTCATCTGCAAACAGTGACAGGTTTACTTCTCCTTTTCCTATTTGGATTCCTTTTATTTAGTTTTCTTCTCTGATTGCTGTGGCTGAAACTTCCAAAACTGTGTTGAATAATAGTGGTGAGAGTGGGCAGCCTTGTTTTGTTCCTGATCTTAGAGGAAATGGTTTCCGTTTTTCACCATTGAGAAGAATGTGGGCTGCATGTTTGTCATATATGGACTTTATTATGTTGTGGTAAGTTTCCTCTATGCCTACTTTCTGGAGGGTTCTTTTCATAAATGGGTGTTGAATTTTGTCAAAAGCTGTTACTTCATCTATTGAGATGATCATATGGTTTTTCTCCTTCAATTGGTTAATATGATGTATCACAATGATTGATCTGTGTTTATTGAAGAATCCTTGCATTCCTAGGATAAACCCCATTTGATCATGGTATATGATCCTTTTAATGTGCTGTTGGATTCTGTTTTGCTAGTATTTTTTTGAGCATTTTTGCATCTATGTTCACCAGTGATATTGGCCTGTAGTTTTCTTTCTTTGTGACATCTTAGCCGGTTTTGGTATCAGGGTGATGGTGGCCTCATAGAATGAGTTTGGGACTATTCCTCCCTCTTCTGTATTTTGGAAGAATTTGAGAAGGACAGGTGTTAGCCCTTCTCTAAATGTTTGATAGAATTCGCCTGTGAAGTCATCCAGTTCTGGGCTTTGTTTGTTGGAAGATTTTTAATCACAGTTTCAACTTCAGTGCTTGTGACTGGTCTGTGTATATTTTCTATTTCTTCCTGGTTCAGTCTCAGAAGGTTGTGCTTTTCTAATAATTTGTCCATTTTTTCTTGGTTATCCATTTTATTGGCATAGAGTTGCTTGTAGTAATCTATGATCCTTTGTATTTCTGCAGTGTCCATTGTTACTTTTTCTTTTTTATTTCTAATTCTATTGCGTTGAGTCTTCTCCCTTTTTTTCCTGATGAGTCTGGCTAATGATTTATCAATTTTGTTTATCTTCTCAAAGAACCAGCTTTTAGTTTATTGATCTTTGCTATCATTTCCTTCATTTCTTTTTAATTTTTTTCTGATCTGACCTTTATGATTTCTTTCCTTCTGCTAACTCTGGGGTTTTTTTCTTCTTCTTTCTCTAATTGCTTTATGTGTAAGGTTAGGTTGTTTATTTGAGATGTTTCTTGTTTCTTAAGGTAGGATTGTATTGCTCTAAACTTCCCTCTTAGAACTGTTTTTGCTTCATCCCATAGGTTTTGGGTCATCGTGTTTTCATTGTCATTTGTTTCTATGTATTTTTTGATTTCCTCTTTGATTTCTTCAGTGATCTCTTGGTTATTTAGTAGTGTATTGTTTAGTCTCCAGGTGTTTGTATTTTTTACAGGTTTTTTCCTCTAAATGATATCTAGTCTCATAATGTTGTGGTCGAAAAAGATACCTATACGACTTCCATTTTCTTAGATTTACCTAGGCTTGATTTGTGACCCAAGATATGATCTACCCAGGAGAATGTTCCATGAGCAGTTGAGAAGAAAGTGTATTCTGTTGTTTTTGGATGGAATGTCCTTTAAAGGTCAATTAAGTTCACCTTGTTTAATGTATCACTTAAAGTTTGTGTTTCCTTTTTTATTTTCAATTTGGATGATCTCTCCATTGGTGAAAGGTAAAGTCCCTATTATGATTGTGTTACTGTCAATTTTCCCCTTTTATGTCTGTTAGCATTTGCCTTATGCATTGAGGTGCTCCTATGTTGGGCGCATAAATATTTACAATTGTTTTATCTTCTTCTTGAATTCCTTGATCTTTATGTAGTGTCCTTCTTTATCTCTTGTAATAGTCTTTTTTTTAAAGTCTATTTTGTCTGATGTGAGACTTGCTACTCCAGCTTTCTTTTGATTTCCATTTGCATGGAATATCTTTTTCCATCCCCTCACTTTCAGTCTGTATGTGTCCCTAGGTCTGAGTGGGTCTCTTGTAGACAGAATATATATGGGTCTTGTTTTGGTATCCCTTCTGCCATTCTATGTCTTTTGGTTGGAGCATTTAATCCATTTACATTTAAGGTAGTTATCTATATGTATGTTCCTATTACCATTTTCTTAAATGTTTTCCATATGTTACTGTAGGTCTTTTCCTTCTCCTGTGTTTCTTGCCTAGAGAAGTTCCTTAACATTTGTTGTAAAGGTGGTTTAGTGGTGCTGAATTCTCTTAGCTTTTGCTTGTCTGTAAAGGTTTTAATTTCTCCGTTTAATCTGAATGAGATCCTCGCTAGGTAGAGTAATCTTGGTTGTAGGTTTTTCCTTTTCATCACTTTAAATATCTCCTGCCACTCCTTTCTGGCTTGTAGAGTTTCTGCTGAAAGATCAGCTGTTAACCTTATGGGGGTTCCCTTGTATGTTACTTTTTTGTTTTTCCCTTGCTGCTTTTAATATTTTTTTGTAGTTAATTTTTGATAGTTTGATTAATATGTGTCTTGCTGTGTTTCTCCTTGGATTTATTCTGTATGGGACTCTTTGCACTTCCTGGATCTCATTGATGATTTCCTTTCCCATATTAAGAAATTTTCAACTATCATCTCGTCAAATATTTTCTCAGTCCCTTTCCTTTTCTCTTCTTCTTCTGGGACCCCTATAATTCAAATGTTGGTGCACTTAATGTTTTTCTAGAGGCCTCTATGACTGGCCTCAATTCTTTTCATTCTTTTTTCTTTATTCTGCTCTGCAGTAATTATTTCCACTATTTTATCTTCCAGGTCACTTATGCCTTCTTCTGCCTCAGTTATCCTGCTATTGATTCCTTCTAGAGAATTTTTAATTTCATTTACTGTGTTGTTCATCATTGTTTGTTTGCTCTTTAGTTCTTCTAGGTCCTTTTTAAATGTTTCTTGTATTTTCTCCATTCTATTTCCAAGACTTGAATCATATTTACTAATCTTACTCTGAATTCTTTTTCAGGTAGACTGCCTATTTCCTCTTCATTTGTTGGTCTGGTGGGTTTTTACATTGTTTCTTCAACTGCTCTGTGTTTCTCTGTCTTCTCATTTTGCTTAACTTACTGTGTTTGGGCTCTTCTTTTCACAGGCTGCAGGTTCGTATTTCCCATTGTTTTTGGTGTCTTCCCCCAGTGTGTAAGGTTGGTTCAGTGGGTTGTGTAGGCTTCCTGGTGGAGGAGACTGGTGCCTGTGTTCTGGTGGATGATGCTGGATCTTGTCTTTCTGGTGGGCAGGTCTGCATCTGGTGGTGTATTTTGTGGTGTCTGTGACCTTATTATGATTTTAGGCAGCCTCTCTGTTAATGGATGGGGTTTTGTTCCTGTCTTGCTAGTTGTTTAGTATATGGTGTCTGGCACTGTAGCTTGCTGGTTGTTGACTGGAGCTGGGTCTTATCATTGAGATGGAGATCTCTGGTGGAGCTTTCATTATTTGATATTATGTGGGGCTCTGAGATCTCTGGTGGACCAATGTCCTGAACTCAGCTCTCCCACTTGAGAGGCACAGCCCTGATGCCTGGCTGGAGCACCCAGAGTCTGTCAGCCACATGACTCAGAAGAAAAGGGCGAAAAAATGAAATAAATAAATAAAATGAAATAAAGTTATTAAAATAAAAAAAATTGCATTATAAAAAATACAAAAAATTAAAAAGTAATATAAAAAGAAAGAAAGAAGAGAGCAAACAAACCAGAAAACAAATCCACCAATTATAACAAGTGCTAAAAACTATACCAAAAACAAACAGCGTCAACAAAAAAAAATGGACAGAACCCTAAGACAAATGGTTAAAGCAAAGCTATACAGACAAATCACACAAAGAAGCATACACATACACACTCACAAAAAGAGAAAAAGAAAAATATATATACATATATCTTTTGGGAAGTCTGAGGTCTTCTGTCAGCGTTCAGTAAGTGTTGTTAGAATTGTTCCACATGTAGATGTATTTCTGATGTATTTGTGGGGAGGAAGGTGATCTCCACATCTTACTCCTCTGCCATCTTGAAGGTTTCCTTCAGGATGGCTTTTGTCTCAGGAGCAGATATATGATCTTGGATGACTTATTTCAGTTCTTTCTTCCTCACTTTCCTAATATGATTGTGGAGGCTTCTTGAATCCAAAATATGATGTACTAGGTCAGCAGGCCAGCGTCTCTGGGAAGAGTTCCAGCCCAAATGAAGGTTGCTGGCAGAATCCCCAGGGGAGTGGATGTCTGTGAATGAAGTAGCCTCCTTCAACCCTCACTCAACATCATCCGTAGCAACATCTCCACACTGCCTCTTACATGATGTTGTTGTGACACTCTCTGTGCCTTATTTCTGTCTGGAAAGGATCTAGCCCAGAGTGATGAGAGGGAGCATTCTTGTCTTGTTCCTGATCATAGAGGAAATGCTTTCAGCTTTTCACCAATGAGTATCATGTTACCTTTGTCACATATGGCCTTTATTACGTTAAGGTATGTTCCTTCTATGCCCACTTTTTTGAGAGTTTTTTATCATGAATGAATGCTGCATTTTGTTAAAAGCTTTTTTCTGTATCTATTGAAATGATCTTTATGGTTTTTATTCTTTAATTTGTTAATGTGGTGTATCACATTGATAGATTTGCAGACATTAAACCATCCTGACATCCCTGGGATAAATCCTACTTGATCACAATGTATGATCCTCTTAATGGAGTGTTGAATTCAGTTTGCTAGAATTTGCTAATGTTTGCTAATATTTTGTTAAGGATTTTTTCATATCTGTTTATCAATGACAATGACCTGTAATTTTCTTTTTCTGTGTTATCTTTGGTTTTGGAATCAGGGTGATTGTGGCTTCACATAATGAGTTCAAAAGTGCTCCTTACTCTTCAATTTTTTTGGAATCGTTTGAAAAGGATAACTGTTAACTCTTCTTTAAGTGTTTGGTATAATTCACCTGGGAAATCATCTGGGCCTTGGCTTTTGCTTGTTGGGAGTTTTGGGTTTTTTTTACTGATTCAATTTTATTACTGATAATCAGTCTGTTCATATTTTGTATTTCTTCCTAATTCGGTCTTGGAAGATTGTACATTTCTAGAAATTTATCCATGTCTTCTAGTTTGTCCATTCTATTGGTGTATAATTATTCATAGTATTCTTTTATGATCCTTGGTATTTCTGTGGTGCCAATTGTAACTTCTCCTCTTTCATCTTTTATTTTATTTAGTTGGGCCCTCTCTCTTTTCCTTTTGATGAGTCTGGATAAAGGTTTATCAACTTTGTTTAACTTTTCAAAAAACCAGCTCTTATTTTCATTGATCTTTTCTATTTTTTTGGTCTGTTTCATTTATTTCTACTCTGCACTTTTTTTTTTCTTTCTGTTAACTTTGGATTTTGTTTGTTCTTCTTTTTCTAGTTTATTTAGGTGTAAGGTAAAATTGTTTATTTGAGATTTTTGTTTCCTGAGCTAGTCCTTTATCACTATAAACTTCCCTCTTAGAAGTGATTTTGCTGTAGCCCATAGATTTTGTATCATTGTGTTTCTGTTTTCATTTGTCTCTAGGTATTTTTTATTTCCTCTTTGATTTCTTCAGTGACTCATTGGTTGTTTAGTAGCATACTGTTTAGTTTACCTGTGTTTGTGTTTTTTGCAGTCTTTTTCTTTGCAGTTGATTTCTATACTGTTGTGGTCAGAAAAGATGCTTGACATGATTTCAATCTTTTTACATTTATTAAGACTTGTTTTGTGCCCTACCACGTGATCTATCCTGGAGAATGTTCCATGTGCACCTGAAAAAAATGTGCACTTGCGCTGCTTCTGAATGGAAAGTTCTATATATATCTATTAAGTCCATCTGGTCTAAAGTGGTATTTAACATCAGTGTTTCCTCATTGATTTTCTGTCTAGATGATCTGTCCATTGATATAAGTGGGGTGTTAAAATCCTCTACTATTATTTTGTTACTGTCACTTTCTTTCTTAATGTTTGTTAATACTTGCTTTATGTATTTAGGTGCTCCTACATTGGGTGCATATATATTTACAATTATTGTATCTTCTTCTTGGATCGATCCCTTTATTACTATGTAATGTCTTTTTTTGTCTCTTTTTACAGTGTTTGTTTTAAAGTCTATTTGTCTGATATAAGTATTGCTTCCCCAGCTTTCTTTTTATTTCTATTTGCATGGAATATCTTTTCCATCCCCTCCCTTTCAGTCTTTGTGTGCCTTTAAAGCTGAAGTGAGTCTCTTGTAGGCAGCATACATATGAGTCTTATTTTTTTAATCCATTCAGCCACTCTATGTATTTCAATAGGAGCATTTAGTCCATTTACATTTAAAGTAATTATTGATGGGTATGTACTTATTGCCATTGTGTTAATTGTTTTCTGATTGTTTTTGTAGTTCTTCTATGTTACTTTCTTCTTTTCTTCTCTTCCCTGTGATTTGATGACTATCTTTAATATTATATTTGGATTCCTTTCCTCAGTCACCTCACTTCGCCTGATTCTCTGTTTTTATTTCTATGTATTAGGTACGTTGGTTACATTTCTTGGTCTTGGATAAGTGGCCTATGTAGGATATGTCCTATGGGGCCTAGCAGCACACTCCCCTCTGTTCACTGGAGCTATATGCTCTCAGAATACCCCCTTTGTTGCTGCATGGGCCCTTCTGTTGGGACAGGGCCAACTACTGTGGGCATGCAGTTAGGCAGGGCTGCCCTAGCCTGGCTGGCTGTCAGGCAGTGCCTTGTGCAGTGGCTACTGGACCACTGGAGGGTGGGGCTTTGTCCTCACGTGTCTGGCTGCTCAGCCCAGGGTGACTCAGGTGAGGTTCCACCCCACAGGTGGGCAGGTAAGCCCCAGGCACTAATAGGCTAGAGGAAGGACTCAAAAATGGTGATTGTCAGCACTCATGTCCTAATGTTAGTACAAGTTCTCCCAAACTTCTGGGGACTTTTATTTGTGTATTTGTCCTGCAGAAGTGTGAGTTGAAAGCAATTTCATTGCCAATAGGTACTTTAGAAGATTAATTTGGAGGCATTGTTCAGAACAAATTAGAAGTAGTGTAAGAGGTAAGAAAATAGTAAGAAAGCCATTAATGTCACAGAGATCTAAAGTTATAAGAGTCTGTATTGATGAGCTCAAACACCTTTACTCAAATATGCTTGATTGTGTTTAGTATTTCAGGGTATTCTTGGAATGTCTTCTCTCATGGTTTCCTCTATTCCATGCCTTACTCATACAGCCAGCCAAAGAGCAATAAAAAAGAATGTTTAACTCAATTTTTGTCTTAATCCATTCAGGCTTCTATAACAAATTACCATAGATATGGTGGCTTAAAACAACAAATATTTATTTCTCACAGTTCTAAAGGCTGAACATCCAAGATAAAGCACTGGCAGATTTGGTATCTGGTGAGAATCCACTCCTTGGTTAATAGAATGCCATCATCTCCATGTGTCTTCACATGGCAGAAAGGGAGAGAAAGCTCTCTTGGGTCTCTGTTATAAGGGCACAGTTCCATTCATGAGAATTCCACCTTCATACCTAATCACCCACAAAGACACCCCAGACCTCCTAATTCCTTCATATTGGAGGTTAGGATTTCAACATGAATTGCGGTGGGTGGGGGGGACAAACATTCAGTCTATAGCATTTTCTTTTTATCAGTTGTCCTGGCCCTTTTTATTTGTTCTTTCAAGCACTTTGTTTTTGCATTACTTTTGTGGTTCCTGCGTCTACTACTATCTAATTAGATACAGATTTTAGAGCCAAGAGAGGGGTGGAAATAAAATCAAAGTCGAGCAAAATATGCAGTCAAATTATCAATGTGAGGAAGCCAAGCCAAACAAGAGATTCCAGGTACCAGGAAACATAAGAATCTGAGAAACCAGAACATGTTTTCAGTGTTGCATTATCCATTGAACTGATGTGACTAAGAACCTACACAGTTCTGTAGACTGAAACAGGATCTGTGAGTGATGATTTATAAATAGGCATGGTCTTGTGGAGCTTACGCTCTATGGGGAAGGAAGGCAGCAATCAAATACTTATAAGATTTGGCTTAGGTCTGTACTTCACTGTTATCTCATAGATATTGTCTCTTTTAATATTTCCTTTACTTATGAGTACAACCCCCTACTCTCTGGACCTTACATTCTAAAGAGTGGGCAGCAAACAGAAAGCCAATTTGAGACACATGGTCATTGAGACACATAATCACTGATGTGCTTTTTGGCAACTAGGCAAAAAAAGAAAGCAACCATTAAATGAAAACAGTGTTCATTTTGCTCAGTAATAAACAGAGCCTCTCTGTCTTCTTCCTTCAATGCTCACATCTGCAGCTGTCAGCAAACATTGCCCAGTGCCTTCCTGAACGAAGGAGGAGGGGAGAGTCTCAGGGCTTTGCTTATTCTCAGGATTCTGCTCCTCCTGCTCTTATTCTTTCTCCACCAGGTTTGAGAGATCTGCATGGGACCACTATCCTTCTCCCTCCTTTAAGTTACATCTACTGCTGCTCAATCTCCCCTTCGGATTACCAGGGGAGCTCTTCACCACACACCAGTACTAATAAACCCACTTTTTCTGTATACTACCCTGGATATAGAAGAAGGAGAGGTACTGACACAAAGAGGGAATGTGACTTGCCCAAGACTTTTCAGCAAATGGGTAACAGACTTCAGATCAGAACTCTGGTCTCCTCACTGGTGACTCTGCTCTTTCCACTAAGTTATGTTTTTGTTTGAGTGTTTTGTTTTAAAATAGGGTATTTTAGCCAAGAAAAGTGTGCTGGATAGCTTCCATTTTCCTGTCTGAGAAGATTGTCTAACCTCTGGGAGGCTACAGGCAGCCTTTACATTGGCCCTTGTCCTTTGGCTTCCTGGTAGATTCAGCTAATGGGGAACCCTGGCTGGAGGCTAAGGGTGAGAAAATAATGAGATCAGAGTAGTCACACCCCCACTCTCTCTTCTCTGGGCTTTAGTCATTGCATTCTTCCACCCAAGCCTCAGCTCCTGCTTCGTGTCTCTCTCCTACAACTCTAAGCTCAGATAACCACTCTTCCTCATACCCCATCAGATCCAGAGCTGGTAATGGCTCCCAGCTATTATTTAGCTCTTGCACATTTCCCCTTCCCCTGTGCTGATTTCCCTTAACTCCCCCCACCCTTTTGTAAATAGTCATTTTATCATTATTTTTCTCAATTTCCTCACTTGAGGGTGTCCTGTTTTCTATCAGAACCAGGATTGATACAGAAGGCTTGTGAAGGAATGTCTTTATTCCTTTCAGCCATAAGGCACTTTTACCCTGAACTTTTTTTACTGTCCTCAAGTTTGCTAATGGGCATATTTCACATCTTACGAAATATGTTTGCTGTGAAATATGTTTCCTCCTGAGAAAGGAGCAGAAACCACAGAATCCCATTCTCCCCCACCTCAAGATATCCCACTGAGTCTTCAGAGGAAAGTTCCACCACTTTCAAGGGGGAAACACCATTCCCACATGTACAGTGTGGACATTCATGGAGAGGATCTTCACTTCAGGGTAACAGAAAATTATGGGTTAGTAAGGAAAGACTCTCCTGGACCAGTCTTTGGGAGACCAAATAGCCTTTTACAGTCCCCTGATGAAAAACGTACTTGACACTGAACTGCAAGTACTTGTTTTCTGTGAACAGCAGGAGTACACTGAACTGCAGGTTCTCCTTCATGGAGGCCCCAAGGTATGTGACTTCCATCCTACTAGCACAGTAAACTCTCTTGAAAGGTCCTAAAGGAATGTCTCCAATGACCAAGCAGCAGTCTCAGGAATTCTGTGGGCAACTCCTAGGCATTGCAGTTTCAACATCTTCATCTCACCATCATCCAGTGTCATATGTTTCTCCATCCCATGCTGTATCAAAGCCACTTAAAAGCTCTGTCAGTGAATGCATCTCCAAGCAACATAGGACCCATCAAAGCACAAGGCCTGAACAATGTCAATGTGCCATGATCATGACCCACTGTTTGAAAACAACTCTGCTACAAGACAATTACCTGGTTTAGCTAATCTGGCCCAGATAATTCCAGTGTTATTGTTATTCTCCGAAAAACTGTTTTAACTTCCCAAAGCTTTTCCAAGTCCTCTATTTCCTTAGATCCACCTTGTAAGCCTATACTGTTGGCAGGACAACTGCTGTTATCCTGTTTTCACAGAGAGATGAGGAAACTGAGATCATGATTTAAGTTCTCAGAGCTAGTTGTTGGCAGGACTGGGATTCAAAAGTAGGTCTTCTTATGTTCCCTGCATTCCTGTCCCCTCCTTTCCACAACATTAACTTTCAATTCAGGATGTTTGTATACACAGCTTTCAATGTTCTTATTGACAGTGCTCCTAACAATATTTTAACAGTGTTCCTTTTCTTGATGCAGCTATAGGAAATTAAAAACCAATTGTGTATTCAAAAGGTTTATAGTCTTTAAAGTTAAATATTTATAAAACATTTTACCGTTGGAAGTGTAAAATGATTGTGGTTAGAATTTCAAAATACCTCACAAAACCCTAATATTGTAGAGAAAGTGGTATCAGCAGCATCACTGGACCCCAAATTCTGCTACACTCTACTTCCCTCACCTCGAACGTGAACCTCTTCCCAGCCCTGATAATCTTGGAGCCTCCCAGAGGGGCTAACTAAGAATGAGGTGCATCCATTTTATCCATGCCATGATCCGGGAGAGGGCCTTACCAGCAGCGTTTCCAAGGACTGGTTTCCCCTGAGTCGAGTATTCTCAGTGGATAAGTAGCTTCCCTAAGTCAGGCCCAAGATTCTCCCTTTGAAACCCTTCTGCCCACAAAGTTGTACATATCACGTGTCCTGGCACTAAATGACCACAGGAGAAAGAAGCCCCATTGCCATTGACTACCCTCCCCTTCTGTATGGGAGCAAAGGGGGTTACATGTTGCTCACCAAGTGTAAAGATCTGTGCACAAGCTGTGAGAGGAAAGAAGTTGTTCCCATTTAGCACCTTTACGTTTTCATTTCACCATGTGCACCAGCAGAGGTGAAATTCAAATAAGCTCCACCATCCCCAACCTCCACAATTCACTTCTAATCCCAACTAATCCTCTCTGCACATCAGCACCAAAATGGGAGAACAGTTCTTCAAGATCCTCTGACCATCAAGGATGTGCCCAGCACTGTCCTAGGCCCTGAAAGAGAGATAAATGAGGTTCAATCTCCGTCCTTGAATGTCTTTTCAAGATGGACCTGGAACAGTTAGCAAAATAGAATAAAGAGAAAAGAACTGGTATTTTTAAACAACATTCATTCTGAGGTTGCTATCTGGAAAAACACACTTTTTTTTTTTCTTTCTTCTCAGAACCTTAATTGATTTGCTTAAGCGAAGGTGGACACGGATCTGAGCTGGGGAAAAGGAGGTGGCAGAACCAAACATAAGGTGAAAATTAATTATATTTCCTGGGGTTAACTTCAGAGGGCAGGGGTGAAAAGGAGACAAGAGAGGCGAGGCAGAGTGAGGAGCTGGTGAGCTGGTGCTGTGCCCAGAGCGCGGTGTCGAAGCAGCTATGAAGCATCTCCAGAGCAAACTGGCTGAGGCTTTTAGAAGGGAGATGTCTAATGTTGACTTTGAATTGTTTTCATTACTGCAATGTAAATTCCCTCCATTCTTCCTTCCAGCAAAATCCACTCTGCGCAAATTGCCTCGTGTGAGTGGGGTTTTGTAAATACAGAGGAACGGCCTGCATTTCCTGTCTGTGCTGAAGTGGTGCAGAACCCAGCACACTGGAGGGCACACATAGAATGTGACAACCCACAAGTCAAGGAGGCAGTCATCTAGCCCAATGTGACCACTATTTCTGAAAACACTGGGGGCAGGGATGTGTGGTCTGGACTTCTACCAAGCATGGAATTGGAAGTTCAAGAAGATTGTTCGAGTTCTTAAGGGTGAAGTGACCTTTGTCATCTGTGCTGCTTTGAAAAAAAAAGTTTAGTGAAATGTTAAAAATGTTTTAGCAGAGGTTAGGAAACAATGTTACAGGATCGGACAAAGAAACTAAAGCAACAAGAGAGTGGGGAGCAGGGTTAAGAGGGCTTCACAGACTAGGGAAATTTCTGCAGGGCTTGAAAGAACAGCATTTCACCAGATTGGGAAGGGAGGGCAGGAGAGCAAGAGGGAGGAAGAAGGAAGGGTATTCTAGGTAGAGTTAATAGCTGAGACCAGGGTTTCTCCACTTCGGCCCTATTGACATTTTCGGCTAGATATTCCATTAATGTAAGGAGTAGTTTGGTGTGTTGTTGGAAGCATAGCTGCATTCTTGGCCTCTACTCACCAAATATCAGTAGCACACCCACCCCCACAAACGGAAATATCTCTAGATATTGCCAAATGTCCCCGAGGATAAGGCACATTTGGGGATGAAGTTCCATGAGGCTGAAGCCCAGGGTCCATAGACATCAGTAGATAAAGTAAGACAAAGATAAGGTTGGCCAATCATTTGTGCCCAAGTGGTGGAAGGGGGCTCAATGCTTGCCATGAACTTGGCATTGTTCTCTATGCCCTGACAATTCAGGTGGGAATTTTAAGCATAAATGTCACAGTTTAATATAAGTTTCAAAAAGATAACCAGAAGTGATATTGATAATGACTTGGAGGGGTGGAGCCTGGGGCCAGAGAATTCAGTTTGATGGTTGATATGTCTGATAAGAAAAGAAATACATCCAACCCTGCTTCCTTGTCACTGTGTCTGCAGACTAGTCCATGACTCTCACCCTAAGGACTTCCACTTAGGCCCAGCCAAACGTGCCTGCCCTTCACTCAGCACTACTAGTGTGTTTCTCTGAAGGCTGAGAACACCTGCAGCTTTGACCCCCTTATTTTAGCAGCAATTCGTGAAGCAGCCAGAAGCTTACATGCAGAAGCCCTTTCAACTGTTTGTTGTGTTGTTGCTAACGAGCCTGAGGTCTAAAAGGGATTCCCAGGGCCTGTTGACTAGTTATCTGCTGCCCAGGGAGCCAGGGACACACTGTGCAGTAGGGGCTGCCCGGCTTAAGCGCTTCTGTGGGAAGCGGTGGTTATTTAAAGCCTCCAGCAGTAGTGTCAATGTCGTGTGGCATTTTTTTTTTTTAAGATGTTTTAGAGGGCCAAGAGTAATGCCTGGCTGATTCTTCCACTTAGACTTGCTAATTTGGGATTTGTGCTACAATTATAAACAGCTATTACAGCATCTCCAGATTCAGTTCCTCACTCCTCGCTCCTCACTCAGCGTCAATAGGGGTTTCTCTCAATTCTTAAAGTCTGCTCTTAGGTCCTAGAAGTTACTCCCAGGTCCTTGCCATTTGGCCCTCTCCGTCTTCAAAGGTGACTTAGGGAATCTGACTTCGGTCTGTTCAGGATTTTGGTAGTTGAGTTTTCTCCTTTGGGAATGAGACCCCATGGGAAGTAAGTTCAGGAGGATTTCTAACACATTTGGGACAAAAGAAATGTCCTTGATTGTGAAGAATACATGTAATTCAACAAATATGTATTGAAGGTCTACCATGGTCCAAGCAGTGAAGAAAGCTTACTAAAACACCCATCCCGGCTGCGTTTACAGACAATCACCTCCAAATATGGCAGGCAAAGGAATCCATTCCTTTATTTACTCATTCAATTATTTAATCAGCTATCTGTGGGGCACATTCTCTGTACAGGCACAATAGTCATAGGTATGCAATAAAGGAAGGGCACAATCCCTGACCTAGAGAAGCTTATAGGCTGGACTGATAAACCAAAGGCACAAAAGAGCTACCATACTATGAGATACTGATTATAATAGATCTGTCTCATATGCATGGTAAACAAGAGCAAAGAGCAGAAGTTCCAAAACTCTCTCTGGGAGTCAAGGACAGCTTTCCAGAATATAATTTGCTCACTTAGAGCTGAAAAGCTGAGACGAGGTCTTTTTCATTTGTTTATTTGTTTTTAACAATGATTTTTTTAAATTAATCTTTTGGCTGCATTGGGGCTTCTTTGCTGAGCACAGGCTTTCTCTAGTTGCAGTGAGCAGCCGCTACTCTTCGCTGCAGTGCATGGGCTTCTCATTGCAGTGGCTTCTCTTGTTGCAGAGCACAGGCTCTAGGCACATGGGCTTCAGTAATTGTGGCACGTAGGCTCAGTAGCTGTGGCTCGCGGGCTCTAGAGCACAGTCTCAGTAGTTGTGACGCACGGGCTTAGTTGTTCCACGGCATGTGGAATCTTCCCCAACCAGAGCTCAAACTTGTGTCCCCTGCATTGGCAGGTAGATTCTTAACCATTGCACCACCAGGGAAGTCCCCAGGTCTGTTTTTAATGTGCCATTATATTCCGTGTGCTTAGTACAGTGCCTCTTGCACAGTGGGCGCTCAGAAACTTGTTGAATGAATGAATGAATGAGGCAGTGATTATGCTGACATTTGGAGGCTCCATATGGTTCTGACACCAAGAAATACAAGATGCCCAATCTTGTAGTGGCAATGAGTACCAGCAAGGTAACTTCACAAATGCCAAGAACACTAAGTTTTCTAATAAGCTCAGAATACAGTGAGTTGCCAAGATATTCATGTGAGTTGTTGCCTTTGAAATAGTTCCTTAGAGCAACGTGCCTCTCATTTTAATGTTAGTATAAAGCAAAAGAACATTTTCTTTGATTGTCTTATCCTTCAGAAATAGAGCATGGAAAACAAGCATGTAACTCCTCAAAACTCTGGAAAATACTAGGTGGGACTCAAAGGTCTGGGCATGTTCCCTTTGGCTTCAGAACCCTCAAAGTCCTTTGCAGCAAAACTCTGTTCAAAGTACAAGATACTTCACGTCCTAATCCTTGTCATGGAAAAAGCTCTCATGTAGTGAAACTACATGGGACTAGGGGTTATGAGGACACAGGATTTTTTCTTTTAACCCCAGGCAAATCTCTTTCCCTCTTGGAGCTTCAGCTCCCTTCTCTGCCCTGCCTCAGCATCATAGTCGCAATGAGGATCAAATGAGATGGAGGATGTACATGCTTTGTAGGAGGCCAAAGGCTGTACAAATGCTCTACCCAACAGCTATTGACTGAGCACTCCCCTGGACTATTTGAGGAACCACAGTGACAAGAGCTGGACCCTGCTGTCAATGATCTTGCTAGCTATTTGGAAAGTCGTACATGAACACAGAAACTTATAATACCTGGCAGAATGTGATAAATTCTACAATTCTGAAAGACCTTTTAAAACCTTGAATGAGATTGATGAGAAAAGACCCAAATGGGTTAGATTGAAAACACTTTCTATTAGTTTCTTATTGCTGCATAACAAATTACCACAAATATGGTGGCTTAAAGAAACAGCTATTATTTACTTCACGATTCTGATCGGTCTGAAATCTGGACACAGTGTAGTTGGGTTCTCCACTCAGGGTCTTTCAGGCTGAGATGGAAGTGTCACCTGGCTGTCTTCTCATCTGGAGTTCATGGTCCTCTAGCTTATGCGGTTGTCGGCCAAATTCAGCTCCTTGCTGCTGGTTCGGTGTCAATGGGGTTTTCTCTCAATTCTTAAAGTCTTAGGTCCCAGAAGTTACTCCCAGGTCCTAGCCATTTGGCTCTCTTCATCTTCAAAGGCAGCAACAACAGCAACAATAGCCCTCCCCCATGTTGGATTTCCTTCTTCAGGAAGAGCCCAATATTTTTTCCCTTCTGAAAATACATCATTCAGAACACTGCTGGGTGCATACATTTTCAGTAGAAAAATCAGAGCTATGTGTCCTGGATTTTCAGAGATAGTCCCAATTTCAAGTAGATGGTCCCAATGTCAGCTCATGTCTTTGATGTTGGTTCTGAACATTTTTTTTACCACATTTAGAATTCAGAGAGCATGACCAGAAAATAGAAGAAAGGTCTCATTTCTCTTTGAAGATATATAGCATTTCTCTCCTAGGGAAAGTATTTATAGCCACTGCACATAAAAGTGTCATTAATATTGTCTAATCAGTATATGTAGAATTCCTTGGCTACCCCTTCTGAGAAATGAGAGACTCTTTAGAAAGCTGCAAGAACTCCTTATGGTACTGTTCCCTATAGTACACACACACACACACACACACACACACACACACACACACACAATGGGATTTGATTGTGATAATTATTTCCTTACTTTATTGACATATTTTTCTGCTTGTGATTATCTGAGATCTTAAGGAATTGAAATACCTCATAAAGAAATACAGAGCAATTGTTTAGATGAGCTGAGCTGGTAGTATGTTATTTGATCTTAATATTACCCAGAGAAAGTCATCTAATCTAGCACTTCCCAACCTTTCCCTAATCCTTTCACACCGTGGCAAACACAGAAAATAAGATGTGGATGGCACAGCATGGTGATTAGATGAAGCTGCTCTCAGAGACCATTGCCTTGGGACTCTGACTACTCTCACACCATTTCAGACTGTGAGAACTGAAGGAGACAGGACGTCCACATACCTATAATCCATTTGACACACAGACATGCCAGTCAGGAAGCTCTTCTTGACTCATTAATTGAGTATTGTCAGGTGTTCAATTTAATAACCATTCACTGAGTGTTTATTATGTGTCAAACATTGAGCTTAGGGGCTAGGAACACAGAGATGAAGAAAAGACTGCCATCACCCTCAAAGAACTCATCATCTAGGATATTAGGACAGAAAATCCTTTTCATCCTTTGTGCAAATCCAGTTGGTTGGTAACGGCCACTGAAGCACTAGCTGAGAATGCTTCTGAAGCCTCCAAGTGCAGAAGGAAAAAAATATTACCACCAGTGGGTAAGGGGGAGGAATAAATTGGGAGATTGGGATTGACATATACGCACTACTATATATAAAATAAATAACTAATAAGGACCTACTGTATAGCACAGGGAACTCTACTCAATACTCTGTAATGACCTATATGGGAAAAGAATCTAAAAAAGAGTGGATATATATGTATAACAGATTCACTTTGCTGTACACCTGAAACTAACACAACATTGTAAATCAACTATACTGCAATAAAATTTTTTTAAAGATTGAAGTCTACAAAAAAAAATAAGAGGTATAGGAGCATTAAAAAAAAAATACTTGCCATGTGGGGAAACAGGGAAAGTAGCGAAAGCATGCAAGCCACATACTTGCCAACTCTGTTCCTTTAACTTCAGTATATGATGTTATTTAAAGTCCATTATAGGTTCTATTTTCAATTGTGCCATATTATTCATATTGTGTTTTCAGTAACCTCCCAGTAATTACCATTGTGTTTAGAAATCAACAGCACTGATTTACGCAAGTTACATTCAGTCAATCATTCTAGCACTTAAAAACAATAGCTTTGAATGGAGTTATTTCCTGGGAGAATGTTAAATGTTTCCGAGTTCAGATATCCAAGGAAAGGCGGCTCCCTGTGTGTAAGGGAGGAGAATGAAAAGTTTTCTGGCAGCTGCACCAAGATAAAGTGTTCAAGTAAGTGCTGTTGTGGCTTGGGAGTGAATGGGAGTAACTCACTGTTTCCTGCCTAAAATTGTACTGTTGGATGCATTCAGCCGCCTTACGCAGCAAACTTATCCAAACTTTTAATTACTGATATAAATCCTGATAGAGTCCTCAAGGGATCAGAAATAGCTGTTAGCCATTCTGTCTTCAAACAATTGAAGGTAGAAATAGAATAGAAAGGTAGCTGGTGCAAGTGATTCCAAGGGAACTCCTTTAGGGTCAATGTATTACCTAAGCCTCACGCCACTGAGCTGGTTGCCCTTGGATCTGGGTTCCAACCCAAGATCTTTAAGTTACAAGGGCTGACTCTAAAGTCCCATTTTTTCAATAGACTAAAGACTGGACCCAAAGCCTGGGAAAGGATGGAAGGAAGAGTTGGACCCGATAGTGGACAGTGTTGTGGTCTTACAGTAATTGAAGGAGAGGAGATGGAAGAAAACTGCCCCTTACATAGTACATATTCTGATCCAGGTGTTTTAGATCTTACTCTAAATGTAAAGGAAGTAGCTTTCAAATACAGGTAAGTCGCTTTTGAAGGTGCTCACAAACTTGGGCCAGGAAAGGGGTACAACACCTATTGCTCATAGTTGTAGCATAAGAACCCTAAAAGACAGTTTTCACATTCACCATGCAAAGAGAGACTCAGGTCAGAAACAAACAGATCACCTTAAATCTAGACACCGATCCAAACAGGCGAGGAAAAAAAACAAAGTTCAGGTTTGCAGATAAAGGTGACAGGGATCTTTCCACCTCTCATCATTCCAGACCTGACTCTCAGAATCCCAGTCAAGACCAGAGATGGCCTACCCATCCCATCCCCATGTGCCCATGAGAGAAATTCAATAGGTCCTGCCAGTTTAAAAGTTTTTCAGTGAGGCTGTAACTTTCTTAAGGAAAGTGATGAAATGAACAAGGTCAAACTCACTTTCCCACTGCATTCTCATTCATCCACTAGGGTGGTTGAAATGTATTCCATTGAAAACATTGGTAGAGATTGAATGTATTGTTTTCTTCCCAAGGGGCTAATTCTACAAAAATAAAAACAACTGGAAAAAAAATGGTGAACCAATTTTAGAGGAAAAAGAGCATGTGGGAAGAAGACAATGAGCATTATATTTCTTTGGGTTGATTCTCCTCTGCTTTAGCCAAGACTCATAAAGTTGCCTCTCATTTTAAGTAGGAATGGCATAGCAAGTTCACCCCATCTATCATCAGTTGTGGAAAGACAACTGTTTATGAAAAGAGTTTATTAACTGATGTAATTGGATTCTCTTGAGGAACACAGTAACCTCAACTTACGAACTGTCCGTATATGTAAGCTGTGATATAAGTTATGCTAAACAGAAACTCTAACAGCATCACCAGTGGACAAAGATTTGAACTATTTTCCTACCTTTGAAAATAAAATAAAAACATCTCCTTCTTTAGACATACAAATTTTTAGGATACAAATGCCTTTATAAATTTCATCATATGTAATCCTTGGCATGATACCAATTAATTAACCTGGGGTTTGATCAGGCTAAATGTCTTTTTAAGGCCACCCAAAGCTAGGACTTTTATCCAGTTCCTCTAATTGCAGAACATGATATTAAAAGTCCATTATAGGCTCTACTGTCAACTGTGACATATTATTCATATGACTATACTGTGTTCTCGTTATCCTCCCAAGCAATTACTATTGTGTTTAGTTTTATCCAGTTCTTTGGATGCCCAAATAAGGAGCTTTTCCCATCAAACCAGAGAGATCTGAAGAAATGTCTACAATCCCTTCCTCCCTGTCCCTGGGAACACAGGCTGAATGAAGTTGGGATCATGACCATTTGTTATTTATGTTACACAAAGTGGAACTTGGTTCCTTCAGTTGAAAATTAAATGTAGATTAAACAAGATTGAAGAGCTGATTTCCATTTCTCTGAGAGCAGAAGGAGAAAACATTGATTTGACTTACAGCTGCAGGGATTTGCAAACTGCACAGAAAGAGTGCTGAGAGCACTGAGCTTTAAAGGGTGAACGCCAGCTGAATCCACAGAATGAGACATCTGACAAAATGGAGCACATTTGCTCTTTAGGTCTGGAGATGTGTATATAGTAATCCATGCAGATGCTGGCAAGGGCAATTTAGGTCCTTTCAATTATCATAGTAATTTTGGTGCAGAACAGGCAGCCAGCTTGGGTGGGTAGAGGACCAATTGTGTGTCCTCTCTCACTCTTGAGCTCTGGACTGATAAGGTCAAATACCATTAAGAACCACAGACCCTCACTCCCAGAGGATGCATAGCTAGGACCCAGGCCTTGGAAGAGAAGAAGGGACAGGCAGACAGAGCTGACACCCAGCTGAGAGGAGACACCACTTACAAGTCTTCACTTTGCCCCCGGTTTGTTAGGTGCGGGCCTGTACACCTGGAAGACCTACAGGAGCTTTCCCCATGAGAGCTCATTCCTGCACCTGAGAACCAAGGCCTAGAGGGGATCAGATGGTGGCAGCACTAGTCAACTAGGAGGGAGTAGAGGCAGTTGTGAGAAACCTTGAGCCTGGGTTGGGTAGGGACAGATATAAATGACACTTGTATCTCTCATATTTTGCCTGGGGAAGCCTAGGACTTATCTCCTCTCCAGTGGTAACAGACCTGGGAACCAAGCCCTAGATACACATATCAAACAATCTCTTCCCATAACTTCAAATATTACTGAGATGCTCTTGACTCCAAAATCTTTATCTTCAGTCCAGACCCTTCTCCAGTGCTCTAGACCAGGGGTCAGCAAACTTTTCTTGAAAAGGTTCACAAAAATGCTCTATTGCACATCTGTAGATCTTTCCATTCAAAACAGAAGGAAAAGAGAGGCTCAAAGAAGTATCTGATTCACAACAATTCTGAAATTGATCAGGGCTAATGGTAGCAATTCCTTGATTAGACTCTAGTCTTGGGAATAATATTCCATGGCTCTTGGCTCTGCCTTTTGGACTCTTGATACTTCTCTTCCCTTGAAAAATAACACGAATTTTCAACTTCCTCAGACTGTTTTCTCCTTGTAGAAGTTTGAGAGTCCAAAGGATGCATTTTGATTTTGTGTTATCTATGTCCCTTTTAGTCCAAGCTGGTAGCATTTCTGACAACAAAATTCTCCTAAGAAGTTTGTGTGTCTTCTATGAATTGTAGCGGAGTTAGACAAAAGCTGTATTCACAAATCTCTTCAAAATAAGTACCTCTCTTGTTTACTTGGGCTGCTTTAACAAAATAGCACAGACTGGATGGGTTATTTCTCATAAATCTGGAGGCTAAGAGTCCAAGATCAGGGTGCCAGTGCAGTTGGTTTCTGATGAGGGCCGTTTTCTGATCGTAGGTGGCTAACTTCTTACTGTATCCTCACTTGGTGAAAGGGGCTAAGAAGCTCTGTAGGGTCTCTTTACGAATCCCAGAGATCACCTCTCAAAGGCCTTACCTCCTATTACAATCACCTTCAGCAGTTAGGATTTAAAATTGGAATTTGCGGGGGAAGGGAGGACACAAACATTCAGTCCATAGTGTATCTGGCTTCTGATGAAGGTCTTGAGGAACAACCACCTTAGACTCTCTATTGTTTGACTAAAGCTTTTTCTGATCTTTGAGACCTTAAAGAATTTTACAGTCCTATCCTCAGCTTCATATTTAGGCAATGTTTTTCTGACAGTGCTCTGGGTTTGATGTTTGCCAGAACCCATATCTTGATTTTAGCATTAATTACTACCTGAGGAGAGGGCTGGGAATTTTCAAAACCCACAAGTTCTGCCCCTTTTTGTTAAACATTCCTTCCTTAGTTTCTCTTTTTATAATTATAAATAATTATAATAGCTCTTTATAGCATTTTACTAAAAGTAGCAAACAAAAAAGCCGGCATCTTCAACACTCTGCCCATAAGTGTCCTTAGCTGGATCACACAGTTCATAAAGTATGTTTCCTACTTTTCGCATTATCACAGGTGACAGTGTTGCTAAACCTTCTGCCACTACAGAAAAGCATATCTTTCCCCAGTTTCCAATAACATTTCTTCACTTTCCTTCCATTCCTCCTACCAGCCTCTTGAAGGCCATCAGACTTCTCTTAACAGTTTCTCCAAAGCTCTATGCTTTCCCTGACACTTTCTGGAAGGCCCTTTCAGGTCTTATTTACTGACTGGTAACATAGCCCTTCACACGTTTTAGATTTTTATTTTGATAATACCCTATTTCCAAGTAGCAAATCTACATTAGTTATCTATAACTGCATAACAACTTATTCCCAAAGTTTGTGGGTTAAAACAATAAAAAATACTCTCTCAAAGTTTTTGTGGGCCAGGAATTTGTGGGCAGCTTAATTGGCTCAAGTTCTCTCATGAGGTTGCAGCCAATATGTCACCAGGGCCTGCAGTCATCTGAAGGTTTGACTGGGCTGGAGAATCCATTTCCAAAGTGACTCATCCAATGAGTAGTACATTGGTAACGGCTGTTGGTGGAAGGCCTTACTTCCTCCCCACATCCCACGGGGATTGCTCTAGTGTCCTCATGACAAAACAGCTGGCTTTCCAGGTAAGAGAAAGAGAGAAAGCCAGACAGAAGCTATCCTTTTTATAACCTATCTTTAAAAGTCACAGAGCATTACTTCTGCCAAATTACATTTATTAGACAGGGGTTTAGATTTCACCTTTTAAAGGGAAAGATGTCAAATCTTCAGACATATATTAAAACCACTACAGTGGTCAAACTAAGAAATTTTAAAATTATCAAAAATAAGACCCAGTTAGACTGATTTTCTTAGACTGATTCAAACTTTTTCTGAAGGTATTTACCAAAATTACATCCCAATCTATTGTGATCGATAGCAATGTTACTGAAATGACCATAGATCTTCCCTCCTTGTCCTCTTCCCAAGGGACTTCAATAAAAAAGACAAAACTCTTTTGTTTATGTTTCTTAAAAGCAAATCTCTTTGGTCTAGACTTTTATTTCATTGCCTCATCTATAGAAATTAATAATGAAAACTAAATATCTTTAAAGTGAATAAAGTAGAGCAGCTGGTCCATGGGCCATACTTTGAGTACCAAGGATCTATACTATCCATCCAACCCCCATCCTGCCATTCACTGACCCCAGAATCCCACATGAATATTTTCTCACTGAATTAACTCATAAAATAGACCTCTTGAGAAAGCCTGCCCCAGCAAATTATCTCTATGCTCAAACATTTCTGAGTATACTTAACATAAATTGAGTGCCTACTAAATACCAGATACTTTACATAAATTATCTCATGTTATTTTCACAACAACCCTAGTTATTATCAGTCTTATCTCATGGAAGGAAATTGAGGCTCAGTTATTAAGTAATTTGCCAAGGTTGTATGGCTAGCAAGTGGCAGAACTGTGTCTCGAACCCCAGAATCCTGACTAAAGTTTCATGCATAATTGTTTCTACACTATTCTGAATCCCAATGGAGAAACACAGTTTATACTCAAACTGAATCCCCATGACTATGGTAAGGATGGAGACATTGATGTGGGGGATTGTTCTCTAGTATTGAATGATACAGTCAACTTATCAGCCAGGAAAAGAGAACAAGAAGTGTAGTTCTGATGGCTTTATGACCTTATTGTATGCACCATGAGACTCCCCAGCAAACTATTTAGATTTTTAGTGACATGGAAGAAATGGAAATGTGACCAACTTGACAAAACAGGGAGTGTTACGAATGAACTTTAAAGAGAAAAGGAAAAATACTTGAGAAATTGAAAATTAGATATAACAAGCTAAGGCCTGCAAGCCAAATATGATTTTTGAAAACAAAACTTTACTTTAACTTCAATTAACACATCCATGCCCATTGCCTTTAGCTGCTTTTGCACTACTGCAGCAGTTTAGTAGTTGAAACAGATACCACAAGGCCTGCAAGTCTAAAATATTTACTCTCTTGCTCTTTAAGAAAAGTTTGCTGACCTCTGGACATACTTATTAGAAGCAGTTTATAGGTATCCTGCCTGCTGTCATGTCTGGTTAGGATAATAGGAGACCTAGTTCATCAGGCAAGAAACTGCCACAGAAGACAGAGGGTAAGTGACTCCTCAATCTTTAGAAGAAATCATGAATTGACAAAGGAAGAAAGTGAGGAATAGATCACCCTGTGATCAAGAAAAGACTTTTGCTCACGTGAGCCATGACCAAATTTGTAAGAGCAGACAAGCAAGTGTTGGCCAGACAGGCTGCTGAGATGTGTACCTGTAGCTCAAGGTATGGGGATGAAAGTGAAGTGGCAGGAAAGGCTCAGGGTAGCTCATGTGGCCCTTCATGACTGTGTGGTCTGTGGGAACTTCTTAAGGAAACCCAAGCAAACTTCAGATAAGGACAATGTAAATAGGACAGAGAGACAAAAGTAAACAGGCTACGCCCAGTCATCAGTAATTCAACAAATATTGATGGAGTGTACCCAGCCATCATTTTGGCAATAAAATCCGAGGCAACAATAAGAACAGCATCAGCTAACGGAGGGCTAAGTAAGTGTCTGGTTCTTGTCTCATTTAATCCTTACAATAATCTTACAATTAAGCACTGTTTTTCTGTAACAGTGTCTAACGAGGAGACTGGGACTCAGAAAGTTTATCCAGGTGCTGTGTCAGGGCTGGTTGGAAGTTAAAGATGCCAGGTTTCTTCTGCTCAGGATGGGAGCCAGTTAATAAATCACAGGTGTCACAAGTCCCACTAGGGCCAGCCGTGTGGAGGAGAGAATACAGGAGTCCCTAACTGTCTCACCTGCCCCAGGACAGGAGTTTACTGATTCCTGGGAAGGGTGAAAACCCTCCAATGATTCATTGTTTGCTAAGATAGTCACTCTAGGATTTCAGTACTTATTTGTGCTTCTTTTGAGTCTGAAAACCACATAGGATATCTGGGACCTTGAGGCCTAAGGATAACTTACAGCACTTGTGGCCCTTGTGAAATTGTTAACATCTTAATGGATTACTGGGCGGGGCTCTTCTTAACATAGAGAAAGGACGCATGCAAGGAGGTGCTAAGTTTTTAACCCTAGAATTCCTGCAATCCCCTCATCTAGGTGTTCTCTGCTGTTGTCTGGGGTGGGAAGAGTATAGCTTAATGGAGACAGAGCATTCCTGCCCTCACCACAGATGAGGACAGGCTGGCTCTACCAATTTATCTGTATAATGCAGTGATTCTCAACCTTCTTTTTTATTATTGGCCTTCTCCCCCCAGGAGCTCTTTTAGACATTTTTTCCTAATCATTTATCCCCATTAAATGTTAATACCATGGTATACTGTATATCTGTTTCAGTACTACATGTGTACCTGTGATTTTCATATGCAAAGAGTCAGACTGTTTTGCCCCCCTCTTCCCAATCAATTTTCACCCCCTTGGAGAAGATACTATCCTTGTTGAGAATACATGATGTAAGTCTTTTCTACTCAAGAATGATCAAGGATCCACCTCTGTCAGTGGAAGATCCGTTGATGGAACCATTGGCAAATCAGCATCATCTGGGTGCTACTCAGGATTATAAATCTCAGGCCCCTCCACAGACCCAGCTGAGTAATAATCTGCATTATAACATGATCCCAGAAGGTTCCCAGGCACATTAAAGTTGAAGAAGCACCAACCTAAGAATGAGCATGCACAGTGACCAGGAACTCATAACCTGTGAGCAGTACTGAAGAAAGAAATTGCCAAGATGGCTCTGGTTCCAGTGGAAGACGTTGTCTTGAGGTAGTGGTCCTCTAGTTTTACTGTGCATCATCTGGGGAGCGAGTTAAACTCTAGAGTTCTGGGTGTCTCCCCCAGAGTTCCTGATTCAGTAGACCTGGGCTAGGGCCTGAAAATTTGCATTTCTAACAAGATCCCAGGTGATGATAGGGTGTTCATCCAGGAACTACATTTTGAGAACCACTAGCCTGAGGCTTCTTGGCTGGTTCCAGCTGAGTAGCACCTCATAGCCTGGGGACCTCAATGTAGTACACAGCCGACAGTAATGTAGTTTCAGCACAAGCACAAGGATCCTTTACCTTTCTCCAAGACAGTGAGAAGAAACATTGCTAGATTGCCACAACTTGTTCCCCAAATACAAAGTCACCCCCACTTTTGGCTTTGTTATTCTGAGAAGCTGGGAAACTTGAGAAACTAAACAAATGCTATGTTCACAGGTACAAGAGTAATTAGGTGTCCAAAGCAATCCAGAGTCTTGTAATCAAAGCCCAGGGTACAAGAGGGCCCAAGTTCCTTCTTTACCCATCAGATAGGAAGTCCTGCAATGGAAAAGCTCCCCACTTTCAGAAACTGTCCCAGAAAGTCAGAGGACAGCTATTTTGGCAAGAAACCCCACAGCTGTTTTCAATAAGAAGTGGATTCTATAAATTGAATTAGCTGTAGGTTGCTTTATAATCATTACTATTGTTACTATTACTATTACATTATATTAACTGAAAGTTCAGAATGGAAAGAATTATGCTAACCTAATCTGATCAGTATAAATTATACTTTGAGCTCTGAAACCAAAAGTTTTCTGATTTTATAAATTATTTGATAGTCACGTATAGGACATTTTATGGTGCTTTAGTATTTATGAAGCTCTTAAAAATTATTATCTCTTTTTTTCATGAAGGGTGTAATTTTTTTAGTTTTATTTGTTTGTTTTCTATCTTGTAACATTTGGTAATTATTGTAGGTTTTTCTTAAATCCTTCTCACAGCTCTTTTCTTCATCTCTACCTTCAAATAAACGTAAACTGAAGCCACTTGAGTCCTACTAGCGGTGAATGTAGGATTTGCCAATGCCAATCGCAAGGGATTCTAGTCAATCAAATAACTTCCATTATGCAAAATCAGAAGAATTTTGAATTAAGAAGCATTGCCTCACAGAGCACTGTAATTTCATAAATTTCTTAAATATAAAGAAATAGGAAGTGCTTTTGCTTTAAACAAAATAAAATTAACCCATGTTATATTAACAGTTTCCTTTGAACCCTTAGAAATCTGAGGTGTATTATAAGCCACATATTGAGTTTACTGGATTCAGAATAAATTGCTTATTAAACAGGCAAAAGTAATGGTCCCTTAAATTTAAAGGGTTCATTAAAGTTTCCCAAATACCTTTCCAAACATTTAAAGCAATATACACCTTTAAACATCTCTGCTTCAGTACTATGTTTTCCATTTCAACAATAAGGAACCTGAGGATTAGCAAGAAAGTGGCTTGCCCAAGATGCCACAAGTAGTAACTCTGGCCCACATCTTCTGACTTTTTCTGAACCCTCCTTCATCAGAGTGTGCTCCAAGGACTAGCAGCATGTGGCCCCTGAAAGTTGATTAGAAAGGTAGAATCTTAGGTCCCACTACAGACCTCATGAATCAGAATCTGCTTTTAATGAGATCCAGCCCCAGGCACCCAGTGATAAATCAGACCTATAGCCCTCTCCCCTGACTTGTCAGCATTTAGATTTTAATCAGACACTGGAAATCATTGTGTGGAGGAATCCCTAAAGAGACATGAACCTGTAGAGGAGAGAGGATGCACCTCCTGAAAGCTGGTAGGTCATGAAGAAGGCCATGTCCACATGAATTACAACAACTTGGCAAAATGTTTCCCATCATTTATCTTCCATCTGTACCCAAAGACCTGACATCAAAGCCATAGAGTACTAAATCATATAGTGTAAGGGAAAGGCCTGGACCCCACCTCCTGGAGTTCATTTAAAGGTAGATGCACTTTTCAAATATAGCCTGATATAACTTAATACAGCCAAAGATATAGTCTGATCATAGGGCTGTTGAAAAATATTTACCACTTTTTTGAAATGTAGGTTCATGTGTCACCATGCAGGGTATTTTCTGTTTGATATCCCATGTTGATATCCCATATTACCTCCATCTAATAGGTTAAAAACCTGAGGTGAAGTCATTTGCCCAAGATCTGTAGCCAATGCCAACATTTAACAGAATCCTGATCATATTAATTTGATCTTTTAGACTTTTCTAAGGTCTGAAGCATACCAAACAGTGTGATAAAAGATTTTCATAGTAGATCTTATTTTTCCTGAAAACAATGAAATCCTCCCTTGAAAAGGGAACTAGGTTTGACTATGGTCAACAAGTCTGGGTTTAAGTCCCAGCTCTGTGCTTTTTTACCCATGTGAGCTTGACAGGTATCTTAACCAATCTGATTATGAACTAATTCATCTGAAAAGTAGAAAAAGTATCACCTTTCTCTGAAGGCTGTTTTAAAGCTTAAACAAAGCAATAAGTCTGCATGCATCTACCATACTGCTTGGTATATAAAAGGCATTTTATTCATTAAATCCTAATCCATGTAGTGTAGACAGTCTTATTCATTCCCATGTTCCATCCACCTCAACCAACTTACAGTGACCCAATGTAACATCTTACCTTACATCCTGGTTTTATGTTTGAAAAGTTGATGGGTCTCTCCTCCCCTCAGTACTCAGGCCAGGGACAAAAACTCCTGGTCCGGATGTGATGGTCCCTGGGCAAGGGGTAATTAGGTCCTCATATCACACAGATGATATCAAATTAGGAGGCAAAGTGAAATACAGAACAGTCTCAAAACAGACCTCTTGGTTAGTTCTGCCATGTACCAGCTGTATGAGCTTGGAAAGGTGTTAAAACTCTCTGTGGTCGGATGCTTTGTCTCTAAGACAGAGGTAATAACAATACAAGGTTGTTATAAGCATTAAATGAGATACACCACATCTAAGTGCTTAGCCTAGTGACTGGGAAATCCAATAAATGTGGTGTTTTCTTAGGTCCCTGAATGTGGAAGCAGGCAGGAGCTTGGACTGTAGTTGGCTCTGCTCACCCCTGAGTGAGATAGGAGCCTGCAAGGGCTAATGGCAGCCATGGCTCCTAGTTGCTCCCTCACTGTCTGGATCAGCACTACTAAGCATGCCTTTGTCCTGCAGATCAGCAATGAGAGAGTCTTTGGTCTACCATGGACCTCCTCAAGGTCATCTGAAAGGAGGTTGCTCTTATCACAAAAGAAACACTGGAATGTTCCCTAGTAGGGGAAAAAATACAGGTAGATTTCTGTTTAAACATAGAAGACTCAACAGATACATCCACTCCCTCTCAAAACTCCAATAAAATTATAGTAAAGCAGAAAGAAAGTAGAAACTCACAAAGTCAAAAGAACAGAATAAAATAGTAATAAATTTTAAAATGTTAATATTTTTGAAGATGAAAAAGGATAATTGCATTACAGACTTACTAGGGAGGAAATGCTGAAACAAAAGACTGCTAAGGGAAATCAAAATGAAGCAAGCTGGTTTAGGGTCATGAAGTTCCGAAAAGGCTCAGGAATTTGAGATACCAGATATCTCTGAAAACAGAGTTGACAGGTAAGACAAAACAGGGTGAGTTGATGGTGTGTATATGGAGCAGTTGGTTCCACTCATCCCCTCCTTCCTCCTGAGCAAACAGACTGAAAATTAAAGACTTGATCTCTGCAGAAGTGAACCACAGAGGCCCTGAACTGGGGCCACCAGGTACAGACGGGAGCAGGGTGAAGTGCTGTACTGAAAACAAGACTATTAAAATGAATGTTTACATTGTGAATGCTAAGATCCTTAGCTTCCTTTTACTGTGTGGCTCCCAGACTTCTGTCAGATGGTCTTATTACACTCCCTGCGCAGGATTTGGATATTTCTTCTTCATAGAAGTGGACTGGCCCCAGAAAAAAAAAAAACAAAAAACTACAGATATTGGCATTTCATGCAATGAAAAAGCTAGCTCAGTCTTCATCACCCTATAATGATACCTAACATTCAATACACTCTCTCTGCAGCCAGAGTTCAGCTGTTAAGAGCTTTACTTAGCCAAAGAACGCCAGATGTTTGAGAAAAGTCTCTAATATTAAGGACAGAGATCAAAACAAATAAGAAGAAGGAGGATAAGAAGGAGAAGAAGAGGGGAAAGGGGGATCTTGCATGGTGCAGAAGAAAACTGAAACTAACAAACTGTAATTTCCATCCTTAGAAGATAAGAAAAAATATTGTATCCACAGAGCAAGAACTGCTGGATTCAGAGAAGAGTCTGTAGAAATAGACCAATACAATAAAAAAAATTTGTTGCTGTTTTTAAAAGTCAATTGAAGGTCTGAAAAATAAAGTAGAGGAAATCTTCTAAAATCTAGAAAAAAGTCAGAAATGGAAAAAAAGAGAGAAATATATTAAAATTAGAGAAGTGAGTGTTATGGCAGATTAAAGATGGCTAAAATTTCTTTGCTATCCCTTTTATTGAGAGGTAGGGTCTAAATCCCCTCCTCTTAAAGGAAAGCTGGTCGTTGTGGTTGTTTGACCTGTAGAATGTGGCAGATATGGTGTTCTGAGACTTTCAGGGCTGGGCCATGAGAACCCTTGCAACTCCTATCCAGGCCTCCTACAACATACACTGGAGCCCACCACCGTACCCAGAGGAAGCTCAAGCAGCTCTGTGGAGAGTCCCACGTGGAAAAGTACAAAGCGCCCCCCTGCCCATCAACAACCACCACCTACTTGCCAGCCCTGTGACTGAACCATCTTGGGAGTAGGACTTCTTGTCCCATTGGAGATGCCCCAGCGATGCCACATAAAATGGAGATGAAACTATCCCCACCAAGCCTTGCCCAAATTACAGATTTGTGAGCAAAATAAATGATTGCTATTGTTTTAACCTGCTTCGTTTTAAGGTGATTTGTTATATATCAGTAGATAACTGGAACAGGGGCCAACATTTAACCGATAAGAATTTTAGAAAGAGAGATGAGAAAAATAAGAAAAAACAATAGAAGGAAGGAAGCTTTCAAAATAATAATACAAGAAAAGTTCCCAGTACTGAGTCTATAGATTTAAACCAAAGGAAAAACAAAGTACTGAGTGACCAACACAATGCATTAAAAAAATACCTATTCCAAGATACATCATCATACAATTTCAGAATACTAGGGATTAAGAGAAAATCCTAAAAAATTCCAAAGAGAGGGAGAGGTGGTGGTGAGGGAGCCACATACAAATATCAGAAATAAATTGTTCCTAACAGCAGTGTTGCAAGCTAGAAGACAATAAAGCAATGCTTCATAGTTATTGGAAAAAAATTTAACCCAGAACTCTATTCCACCAAACGATTAATTGTGAGTGAAGAATAAAGACATCCTTTTTCACATGTACGTTCTCAAAGCTTCGTTCTGCCAAAAGAGTGCAAGCCAAGAATAAAGAAGTCCTGGACTCCAGGACAGAGAGGTGAAGGAACTCCCAGGAGAGGATGAAGGGCAACCCCCCTGTGCTAGCTGAGCAGTAGGCCCAGAGGCAAGCAATCCAGTTTGGAGAATGGAGGACTCCAGGGGGACAGAGGGAGATGGAATAAGTAAGTCCCCTGGTGGTGTGACCACACCAAAAGGAGTTTTGTAGTTTGGGAAATGATTTAGGCTTCAGTGAGTAAAAGGTAAATGAATAATTAAGCAAAAATAAAATGGTAAAGAAACCATCAATTGTAAGAAAGCAAAATGTTATATAGAAAGGAAATATAAACACTATATTCAACAGACTCAGATATGATGACATTTAAATAGTCATAATAATGTAAACATAGGCTATTGAACCCATCATTTTGAAACTGTGGTGTGGATTATATTGTAAGAATGTGGGAAGGAAAGCATGTGTGTCAGGAGTGAGGGCAGTTTAAGAGAGCTGAATTGTCTTCTGTAAGAAATCCTTAGCTAAGATTTTAAATTGAAAAATCAAGAGAAAGCAGCCTAAACATATTATTTGAATATAAGGCAATACATTTACACTTAGGCCTATATGACTTGTACCAGTCTTTCTTGAGAGAGGATTTGTTCATGGAAAACAGGGCAAAGACTGGGGTAAGGCAGATGAGGTGCCTAGGGCTCAAAATGTAAGTGCACAGCCCTGAGAGTGAGGATCTCCTTACATTTTATCCCTTAGATCTCTCACTTTACTCACCCTAGTCCTGGACCTAAGGAAGAGCTCTGTATACTATAAAAGTGGTGGTAGCAAGAGCAAGTGGTAGAAATGATGAGGAAGTGTAGAGGAGGATGAGAAGGCTCAGGGCTGTGTACATCATATCCTAATGGATGGATTTAACAGGGTACATTGAAATCAAACCTAAACAGATGAGTAGGCTTTTGCAAGGCAGAGAAATGAAAGGCATTCTAGGTTCAATGAAAAAATGCAAAGGAACAAAGGCAGGTGTGGGAAGCTGGGGGAAATGAACATGACTGCATGGAGGAAAGGGGACAAGCAGAGTTCAGTGGGACCTCACTACGGATCATGGACTCTAGAATACTGGGTTGGATTCTTAATGTGTGGTTAGATTCTTGAAAAAGAACTAGCTTCTAAAACAGAAGAAACTAATTTAAGAACACCCTATAGTTGACGGCCTTTCTCTCCAGGGCCTCAAAACAAAATCTAGAGGCTTCAATTTGTCAACATTGGTTGGTTGATAGTATTGGCCCCAAAGAGGCCTTGGCATCAAGGGTGTTAGATGGGCATAGGAGATGTTTCCATTCAGAATTGCTTTAATATGAGTTGTATGAGTCTGCACAGTGGGGCCAGCTAGGTGGACTCCTGCTGAGGAGAGCTTTGTCCCCTGACATGAGGAAAGCATAAGCTGTTAGGTGCCATGAGGCTCCCCCTACTCCAAAGCCAGGTTCCCTCAAGTCCCTGGGAAATAGATCAGAAAGTTTACGCAGGAGAGGCCCAAAGTCTGTGACGGCTGAGATATCACTGTAAAAGCAAACAAGCATTTAGCCCAAGATCCTCTAAAGAAATGGTAGAGAATGTTTTGTTTGCCTATTGACTGGCTTAGCATAATATTTTTTCAATCTTCGTCCTGTATCAATTTCTGACAGTACAATTGAAGGCTAATGCAGGAGTACATTGTCTACAGGGCCAGCCAAGGAAATTGGGAGCTTGGTCAGTAGCTGTAAATATCCTCTTGGTATTTCAATTTGTTTATTCTGAAGTGCTTCCCAGGGGCTGAGAGGGTTCTGGGACACACTGGCACCAGGTTTGCAGTGGGAAAGATCAGTTGTTGAGATAAGGGTTGGGGTCCGCCTTGAGATATGCCATGAAAAAAGATCTGATTTAGCCATTAAATCCCTCGAAAGGGTGGTGAGTAGGACTATAACAATGGGGTATTCAGAAGAACACTTGGTAGGCAGGAAAGGGATGTTCAAACACAAACGCAACAGAGAGTTAGGCGACTAAAGTGTCACTCCCTCTTCTTCCAGGGACAATGATTGAACTTCGGCAAGAAGACTACAGAAGTAGATTCCTACTTTTTGTGACCCAAGAGATGGTGAAGACCAAATCTTAAAGCCAGAGGACAGCAAAATCTGCTGAAGATGTGTCCCCAGGGAACGTTTAGTCCTGGTCCACATGATTCACTGTGGGTGGTCCTGGCTGAACTTAGGGGGAATGAGCTCACTGATCCTTCTCATTTTTAAATGTTCTAATAGACCTGACTACTCCAGGAGCAAGGTCATTAGAAAATAGAGAAGGAGAAAGAGTGAGAAAGAGATAACAGCACATAAAGAAATACACAGAGAAAAACATATGTGCATAGCACATAAAGAAATACACAGAGAAAAACATATGTGCACAAACATATGTAGAAGGAGAAAAAACCCTGAAGAAACATTCACAATGATTTATGCAGAGTACCAGAAGGATTCACACGTATTCCATTAAAAGTCCAAGAGATACTCTGAAACTGACTACACACACACACACACACACACACACACACACACACACACACACACACACCAAGAACTAAGTTAAAGGGATTCTACAGTGTCTGCGATTCTTCAGTCTGAAATCTCTTGTTTGTATTTAGTGTGGAGTGTTTTCCCTAAAGGATATCCTGTTTGAGATTAGTATTGGCTGGTTCCTCTTAACATCCTTAAAGAAATATCCAGAGAAACTAAATAAACCCCCACCCCTCCAATAGCATGCCAAGTGATTTGTCTAGAGAAGGTCAGGGAGAGGATTACATGAACAAAGATGTATTCTCATCTCCTCCTTCAGGTTCCTGCTATAAACCAGAGTCCCTGACAACTTCCCAAAAGGAGAAGGAATCTTGATCCCACCGTTGGCATCATAGAAGGAGGCAATATGGCATTGGAATCATACCAATCTGAGACCAAGTCCTGGCTTAGCTATTGGATGACCTGAAGTAAATCTGTGCCTCAGTTTCCTTGACTGTAGAATGGGCCATTGGAAGAATCAAATGAGCAAATATATATATATAAGCACCCTGTAGTTTATAACAAACTTTAACAGACATTATTATTATGCATATTTCTCCCATAGACCTGAAGATATATTGACTTCATGAAATTAATTAGCAATTCAGAAAAATAAAATGATTGGAAATATTAATTTTTATCATTTAACTCAGCAACAGTGTATTCTTTATATGATAAAAACAATGTTTTATCATTGTCAGATTTAAAATATCAAATTTCTCAAACAATGTTTCTATTGCCTCTTCTTTTAGCAACTATATATTGGTGATACATTGGGGATACAATACCAAGTGCCCTGAACCCTGCATGGGGAGTGGAAATTAAGAATGAGAGAGACCCAGAGTTGGACATTGCTATTTTGAATATTTTATCTCTTTCATGTCTCTTCGCCCTGACTTCTCATTCTGCCCTGGTCATTAGCTTGGATTTTCAGCATAACTTACCTGGATTACTATAGTAACTTCTCTAACTGTTTTCTCTGCCTTCAGATTTATATGTTTCATTTTCACAGGAGTGAAGTTGGACAACACATTTATTGTCTACCACCTCAGTCTCTTCACCGTTCTTCATGATATCTATGTTGAGTCTTATTTAACAACTTTCACTTTCTTGAATCATGCTCTCTAGCTTTGAGATTTTGCCTGAAATGAATCTTGAAAACCCCACTCACCTTTGCTTGTCAGGTCGTAAATCATGTGTCCCCCCTCCATAGGGAAGTGTTTCTAATACTTCTTCTGTGTCATCCATCGGCTCCCAGCTCCTGAAAGATTCCAGTCTTATGTTATCTGTGGATATTTTTTATCATAGCACTGACTACTGGGCATTACAATTGTTAATTTGCAGATTTTTTCTACTATATTTTGAGTATCTCAAGGAGAGGAATTATGTCAAATATCTTTTTGTATATCTGAGACCTAGCATACTGCCTGACATAGACAAGTCTAATCATGTTTGCTGTGAATAGACAAATGGACAAAAGAACAAAGTCTGAGAGCTGAAATGAGCTACCAAATGATCACAGTTTACTTGTCTGGGAATTTTAAAGATAAGATCAGGCAGCTTTCCTTTCAGGGTGCTTTTAAATTGGCTGAGGCAGGGGGATGGCTGGATGGTACCTGCCCCCCATGTGGTCCTCTTTCTCTAGGCCTGAGGCTGGAGGGGTGGGAGGAGCTATTTCTTTAGAAAAGGAGAAAACAGAATAAAAGGCAAGTAACTGCTGTTGACCACCTACCACATCCCCAGGACTGTGACAGGCAATTTAAAGATATGGTTTTGTCTTCACGATAATCACATGAGTTTGGTGGTTTTAATGCCCCCTTTTACAGATGAAGAAACTGAAAACTGGAGAGTTTAATTAACTTCCCAAGATCACATAATTCCTAAATGACAAAGCCAGACCTTGAACTGATTCTCTGGAGCTCCTTTTTCTATGCTTCTCCAAGTGGAGGATGTGTAATCTCACAGTTAAGTGGTGTGTGGGTTACACAAAGCAAGAATGTATACATATGGCACATTTTCCTGGGGTCATTTTACTTAAATGTTTTTGGGAAAATACACTTATATTCAAAACCCACAAAATCAAATACTTAATTTGTATAAATGTTTAGGATAAGGAGAGACATACAATATTTTCAGATTTAAGTCTGGTTACTTTTGGCTTCTAGGTTCCGGGCTCTCATGCACTGGAGTCATCAGAGCCAATGTATGGAAACGTTTGAGGAGCTCTGGACTACTGCCAAGAAAGCAGCAGATGCATGCCAAGAGTGAGAAGGAGGCCGATGATGCATTGCTCTCCAGGTTGTGGGACCGCTGCCGAAGAAGCTCCAGCTGTGACACACATGGTTCAGGGAGGAAAAACAAAACAGCAGAAGCTCATTTGCACACCTATTGGCTTAAACTTATCCAAGAAGATGTCTCCAAACCCTGAACACAGGACATCTCCCCTTCCTGACTGTGCAGCATACTTGGCTCAGCGATGTGCAGTCTAGCCAAGGAGACTGAGAAAAGCTGGTCATGTCTGGGCCATCCAGAATGAGGACATTGAGGAGAAAAGTTTTAAATGTCACTTTTCAAGATGAATTTAGGTGCCTATTTGGCCAATGATCTGCTGGAGTTCCTCCTCAATTTATATGTTGCTCATCACAACCTTTGAACTGAGTCAAAAAGTTGTTGAGCAAACCTAAGATTTTAATTCTAATTCACTTCTAAAAAGCATATGCCATATTTAGTCTATGTTCAGATAAACAATTTTTTTCACATTTTAGCATCTGATATTGCTATATCTCTTACAATCAAGGATGTTTCACAATCTACTAAGCCATGTTTTTTTTTTCTTTCTTAGTGTCACATTTAGTAATGATGTGCTTTGTCATCAATGGCTTCTTGGAGTCAAATAATATATTGAGCTTTTACCATTAGTTTCCATATAAACACTGTACATGTATGTAATTTTAATGAGTTTTAAACATAAGCTGTTTAATTTGTCTTTTTGTGAAATCTTCAAATAAAACCATATATACCAAAGAAATAAAAGGAACTGTCATGGTTGAGGCATAAAGAGAGTCCCTTTTACGTAGAAAGGTCCACTGAGGATTTCCTGGTGTCTCTGTAGCATATGGCAGATCAATAGACAATAAAAATATAAAGATATTAATATAAGGTACAATGTAAGTATTAAAGTGTATCTGTCTATTTTCATATCTACTTCCAAATAAATGCCAAGAAGAGGGAGTTCCTGTGCCAATAATAAAGTCTTACATATTTGACCCTGTAAATAAGATAAATGTATAACTTTGGTAAATGTTAAAAAATACAAATATGAAAAAACAGGAAAAACCTGTATGATTTAAATGAAGCTATATTTAGAACTAAATCAAAATTAGTAACTGTAAATATATGAATAAATAGTTACATTAATTTATTAATTAAGCATTTGACACAAAGAAGTAGAAAAGGAATAAAAAGAAAACACTAAGGAAAGTAAAATACAAGAATCAATAAATAAAAATAAAGGCATAAGTTAATTAATTATAAACAAAAAAGAATAAATGCATGTATGATCTGGGTCTTTGAAAAAGAACCGTAACTAAAATGATCAATAAAATAGGTCAGAGGAGCTTCAAGATGGCAGAAGAGTAAAACATGGAGTTCACCTTCCTCCCCACAAATACATCAGAAATACATCGACATGTGGAACAACTCCTACAGAACACCCACTGAACGCTGGCAAAAGACCTCAGACCTTCCAAAAGGCAAGAAACTCCCCATGCACGTGGGTAGGGCAAAAGAAAAAAGAAAAAACAGAGACAAAAGAATAGGGACGGGACCTGCACCAGTGGAAGGGGGCTGTGAAGGAGGAAAGGTTTCCACACACTAGAAGCCCCTTCACGGTCGGAGACTGTGGGGGCTGGAGGGGGGAAGCTTCGGAGCCACGGAGGAGAACGCAGCAACAGGGGTGCAGAGGATAAAGCAGAGAGATTCCCGCACAGAAGATCGGTGCCGACCGGCACTCACCAGCCTGAGAGGCTTATCTGCTCACCTGCCGGGGCAGGCAGGGGCTGAGAGCTGAGGCTCGGGCTTCAGTCGGAGTGCAGGGAGAGGACTGGAGTTGGTGGCGTGAACACAGCCTGAAGGGGGCTAGTGCACCACAGCTAGCCGGGAGGGAGGCCGGGAAAAGTCTGGAACTGCTGAAGAGGCAAGAGACTTTTTCTTGCCTCTGTTTCCTGGTGTGTGAGGAGAGGGGATTAAGAGCGCCGCTTAAAGGAGCTCCAGAGACGGGCGTGAGCCACAGCTAACAGCGCGGACCCCAGAGACGGGCATGAGACGCTAAGGCCGCTGCTGCCGCCACCAAGAAGCCTGTGTGTAAGCACAGGTCACTATCCACACCTCCCCTCCTGGGAGCCTGTGCAGCCCGCCACTGCCAGGGTCCCGGGATCCAGGGACAACTTCCCCGGGAGAACGCACGGCGCGCCTCAGGCTGGTGCAACGTCACACCAACCTCTGCTGCCGTAGGCTCGCCCTGCACTCCGTACCCCTCCCTCCCCCTGGTCTGAGTGAGCCAGAGCCCCCGAATCAGCTGTTCCTTTAACCCCGACCTGTCTGGGCAAAGAACAGACGCCCTCAGGTGACATACACACAGAGGCGGGTCAAAATCCAAAGCTGAACCCCGGGAGCTGTGCGAACACAGAAGAGAAAGGGAAATTTCTCCCAGCAGCCTCAGGAGCAGCGGATTAAATCTCCACAGTCATCTTGATGTACCCTGCATCTGTGGAATACCTGAATAGGCAACGAATCATCCCAGTTTGAGAAAGTGGACTTTGGGAGCAACGATATATCTATGGTTTTTCCCTTTTTCTCTTTTTTGTGAGTGTGTATGTGTATGGTTCTGTGTGTGATTTTGTCTATATACCTTTGCTTTCACCATTTGTCCATGGGTTCTGTCTGTCCATTTTTTCTTTTGTTTTGTTTTGTTTTAGTATAGTTCTTAGCACTTGTTATCATTGGTGAATTTGTTTTTTGGTTTGGTTGCTCTCTTCTTTCTTTCTTTCTTTTTTTATTACGTTTTTTTTTAAAATAATTATGTTCTATTTTAATGACTTTATTTTATTTTATCTTCTTCTTTCTTTCTTTTTCTCCCTTGTATTCTGAGTCATGTGGATGACAGGCTCTTGGGGCTCCAGCCAGGCATAAGGGCTGTGCCTCTGAGGTGGGAGAGCCAAGTACAGAATATTAGTCCACAAGAGACCTCCCAGCTCCATGTAATATCAAACAGCGAAAATTTCCCAGAGATCTCCATCTCAACGCCAAGACCCAGCTCCACTCAACGACCAGCAAGCTACAGTGCTGGACACCCTATGCCAAACAACTAGCAAGACAGGAACACAACTCCACCTATTAGCAGAGAGACTGCCTAAAATCATAATAAGACCACAGACACCCCAAAACACACCACCAGTTGTGGACGTGCCCACCAGAAAGACAAGATCCGGCCTCATCCACCAGAACACAGGCACTAGTCCCCTCCACCAGGAAGCCTACAAAACCCACTCGACCAAACTTAGCCATTGGGGGCCGACACCAAAAACAATGGGAACTACGAACCTGTAGCCTGTGAAAGGAGACCCCAAACACAGTAAGTTAAGTAAAATGAGAAGACAGAGAAACACACAGCAGATGAAGGAGCAAGGCAAAAACCCAACAGACCTAACAATGAAGAAGAAATAGGCAGTCTGCCTGAAAAAGAATTCAGAATAATGATAGTAAAGATGATCCAAAATCTTGGAAATAGAATGGAGAAAATACAAGAAATGTTTAACTAGGACCTAGAAGAACTAAAGAGCAAACAAACAGTGATGAACAACACAATGAATGAAATTAAAAATTCTCTAGAAGGGATAAATAGTAGAATAACTGAGGCAGAGAATGGATAAGTGACCTGGAAGATAAAATAGTGTAAATAACTACTGCACAGCAGAATAAAGATAAAAGAATGAAAAGAACTGAGGACAGTCTCAGAGACCTGTGGGACAACATTAAATACACACCAACATTTGAATTATAGGGGTCCCAGAAAAAGAAGAGAAAAAGAAAGGGACTGAGAAAATATTTGAAGATCTTACACTTGAAAACTTCACTAAAATGGGAAAGGAAATAGTTAATCAAGTCCAGGAAGCACAGAAAGTCCCATACAGGATAAATCCAAGGAGGATACATGTCAAGGCACATATCAATCAAACTAACAAAAATTAAATACAAAGAAAAAATATTAAAAGCAGCAAGGGAAAAAAAAAAACAAATAACACACAAGGGAATCCCCATAAGGTTAACAGCTGATCTTTCAGGAGAAACTCTGCAAGCCAGAAAGGAGTGGCAGAACATACTTAAAGTGATGAAAGAGAAAAACGTACAACCAAGATTACTCTCCTCAGCAAGGATCTCGTTCAGATTTGACGGAGAAATTAAAACCTTTACAGACAGGCAAAAGCTAAGAGAATTCAGCACCACCAAACCAGCTTTACAACAAATGCTAAAGGAACTTCTCTAAGCTGGAAACACAAGAGAAGGAAAAGACCTACAATAACAAACCCAAAACAATTAAGAAAATGGGAATAGGAACATACATATCAACAATTACCTTAAATATAAATGGATCAAATGCTCCAACCAAAAGACATAGATGGGATGAATGGATAGAAAAACAAGACCCGTATATATGCTGTCTACAAGAGACCCACTTCAGACCTAGGGACACATGCAGACTGAAAGTGAGGAGATGGAAAAAGATATTCCATGCAAATGGAAATCAAAAGAAGGCTGGAAGAGCAATTCTCATATCAGACAAAATAGACTTTAAAACAAAGACTATTGAAAGAGACAAAGAAAGACACTACATAATGATCAAGGGATCAATCCAAGAAGAAGATATAACTATTGTAAATATTTATGCATCCAACATAGGAGCGCCTCAATACATAAGGCAAATACTAACAGCCATAAAAGGGGAAATCGACAGTAACACAATCATAGTAGGGGACTTAAACACCCCACTTTCTCCAATGGACAGATCATCCAAAATGAAAATAAATATGGAAACACAAGCTTTAAATGGTACATTAAAAAAGATGGACTTAATTGTTCTTTATAGGACATTTCATCCAAAAACAACACTTTCTTCTCAAGTGTTCATGCCACGTTCTCCAGGATAGATCATATCTTGGGTCACAAATCAAGCCTTGGTAAGTTTAAGAAAATTGAAATCGTATCAAGTATCTTTTCCAATCACAAAGCTATGAGACTAGATATCAACCACAGGAAAAAATCTGTAAAGAATACAAACACCTGGAGGCTAAACAATACACTACTTAATAACCAAGAAATCACTGAAGAAATCAAAGAGGAAATCAAAAAAATACCTAGAAACAAATGACAATGAAAACACAACGAGCCAAAACCTACGGGCTGCAGCAAAAACAGTTCTAAGAGGGAAGTTTACAGCAATACCTTAAGAAACAAGAAATATCTCAAATAAACAACCAAACCTTACACCTAAAGGAACTAGAAAAAGAAAAACAATAAAACCCCAAAGTTAGCAGAAGGAAAGAAATCATAAAGATCAAATCAGAAATAAATGAAAAAGAAATGAAGGAAACGATAGCAAAGAACAATAAAGCTAAAAGCTGGTTCTTTAAGAAGATAAACAAAATTGATAAACCATTAGCCAGACACATCAAGAAAAACAGGTAGAAGACTCAAATCAATAGAATTAGAAGTGAAAAAAGAAAAGTAACAACTGACATTGCAGAAATACAAAGGATCAAAAGAGATTACTATATGCAACTCTATGCCAATAAAATGGACAACCGGGAAGAAATGGACAAATTCTTAGAAATACACAACCTTCAGGGACTGAACCAGGAAGAAATAGAAAATATGAACAGACCAGTCACAAACACTGAAGTTGAAAATGTGATTAAAATTCTTCCAACAGGGTTTCCCTAGTGGCACAGTGCTTGAGAGTTCACCTGCTGATGCAGGGGACGTGGGTTCGTGCTCCGGTCCAGGAAGATCCCACATGCCGCAGAGTGGCTGCGCCCGTGAGCCATGGCCACTGAGCCTCTGTGTCCAGAGACTGTGCTCCACAATGGGAGAGGCCACAACAGTGAGAGGCCCGTGTACTGCAAAAAAAAAAAAAATTTTCCAACCAACAAAAGTTTAGGACCAGATGGCTTCACAGGCGAATTCTATCAAACATTTAGAGAAGAGCTAACACCTATCCTTCTCAAACTCTTACAAAATATGGCAGAGGGAGAAACACTTCCAACCTCATTCTACGAGGCCACCATCACCCTGATACCAAAACCAGACAAAGATGTCACAAAGAAAGAAAACTACTACAGGCCAATATCATTGATGAACATAGATGCAAAACTCCTCAACAAAATACTAGCAAACAGAATCCAACAGCACATTAAAAGGATCATACATTGTGATCAATTGGGGTTTATCCCAAGAATGCAAGGATTCTTCAATATACGCAAATCAATCAATGTGATACACCATATTAAGAAACTGAAGGAGAAAAGCCATATGATCATCTCAATAGATGCAGAGAAAGCTTTTGACAAAATTCAACACCCACTTATGATAAAAACCCTCCAGAAAGTAGGCATAGAGGGAACTTACCTCAACATAATAAATGCCATATATGACAAAGCCACAACCAACATCATTCTCAATGGTGAAAAACTGAAACCATTTCCACTAAGATTAGGAAGAAGAGAAGGTTGCCTACTCACCACTATTATTCAACATAGTTTTGGAAGTTTTAGCCACAGTAAACAGAAAAAAAAAGAAATGAAAGGAATCCAAATTTGAAAAGAAGTAAAGCTGTCACTGTTTGCAGATGACATGATACTATACATAGAGAATCCTAAAGGTGCTACCAGAAAACTACTAGAGCTAATCAATGAATTTGGTAAAGTAGCAGTATATAAAATTAATGCACAGAAACCTCTTGCATTCCTATACACTAATGATGAAAAATCAGAAATGAAATTAAGAAAACACTCCCATTTACCACTGCAAAAAAAAAAGAATAAAATATCTAGGAATAAACCGACCTAAGGAGACAAAAGACCTGTATGCAGAAAATTATAAGACACTGATGAAAAATTAAAGAAGATACAAGCAGATGGAGAGATATACCATTTTCTTGGAGTAGAAGAATCAATATTGTGAAAATGATTACTACCACTGGCATTTTTTCACGGAACTAGAACAAAAAATTTCACAATTTTTATGGAAACACAAAGGGCCCCAAATAGCCAAAGCAATCTTGAGAAAGAAAAATGGAGCTGGAGGAATCAGGCTCACAGACTTCAGGCTATGCTACAAAGCTACTGTAATCAAGACAGTATGGTACTGGCACCAAATCAGAAATATAGATCAATGGAACAGGATAGAAATCCCAGAGATAAACCCACATACATATGGTCACCTTATCTTTGATAAAGGAGACAAGAATATACAGTGGAGCAAAGACAGCCTCTTCAATAACTGGTGCTGGGAAAACTGGACAGCTACCTATAAGAGAATGAAATTAGAACACTCCCTAACACCATACAGCAAAATAAACTCAAAATGGATTAAATACCTAAATGTGTTGCCAGATACTATCAAACTCTTAGAGGAAAGCATAGGCAGAACACTCTATGATATAAATTCCAGCAAGATCCTTTTTGACCCACCTCCTAGAGAAATGGAAATAAAAACAAAAATAAACAAATGAGACCTAATGAAACTTAAAAGCTTTTACACAGCAAAGGAGAATCATAAACAAGACAAAAACACAACCCTCAGAACGGGAGAACATGTCTGCAAATGAAGCAGCTGACAAAGGATTAATTTCCAAAATTTACAAGCAGCTCATGCAGCTCAATATCAGAAAAACAAACAACCCAATCCAAAAATGGGCAGAAGACCTAAACAGACATTTCTCCAAGAAAATATACAGATTTCCAACAAACATATGAAAGAATATTCAACATCTGTAATCGTTAGAAAATTGCAAATCAAAACTACAATGATATATCATCTCACACTGGTCAGAAGGGCCATCATCAAAAAATCTACAAACAGTAAATGCTGGAGAGGGTGTGGAGAAAAGGGAACCCTCTTGTACTTTTGGTGGCAATGTAAATTGATACAGCCACTATGGAGAACAGTATGGATGTTCCTTAAAAAACTAAAAATAGAACTACCATAAGACCCAGCAATCCCACTACTGGGCATATACCCTGAGAAAGCCATAATTCAAAAAGAGTCATGTGGGCTTCCCTGGTGGCGCAGTGGTTGAGAGTCCGCCTGCCAATACAGGGGACGCAGGTCTGTGCCCTGGTCCAGGCACATCCCACATGCCATGGAGCAGCTGGGCCTGTGAGCCACGTCCACTGAGCCTGCGTGTCTGGAGCCTGTGCTCTGCAACGGGAGAGGCCACAACAGTGAGAGGCCCACGTACCACAAAAAAAAAAAAAAAAAGAGTCATGTACCACAATGTTCATTGCAACTCTATTTACAATAGCCAGGACATGGAAGCAACCTAAGTGTCCATCAACAGATGAATGGATAAAGAAGAAGTGGCACGTATGTACAATGGAATTTTGCTCAGCCATAAAACAAAGCGAAATTGAGTTATTTGTAGTGAGGTGGAGGGACCTGGAGTCTGTCATACAGAGTGAAGTAAGTCAGAAAGGGAAAAACAAATACCGTATGCTAGCACATATATTTGGAATCTAAAAAAAAAAAAAAAGGTCATGAAGGACCTAAGGGCAAGACAGGAATAAAGACACAGACCTACTGGAGAGTGGACTTGAGGATATGGGGAGGGGAACGGTAAGCTGTGACAAAGTGAGAGAGTGGCATGGACATATATACACTACCAAATGTAAAATAGATAGCTAGTGGGAAGCAGCTGCATAGCACAGGGAAGTCAGCTTGGTAGTTTGTGACCACCTAGAGGGGTGGGATAGGGAGGGTGGGAGGGAGGGAGATGCAAGAGGGAAGAGATATGGGAACATGTGTTGTGTATATGTATAACTGATTCACTTTGTTATAAAGCAGAAACTAACACACCATTGTAAAGCAATTATACTCCAATAAAGATGTTAAAAAAGTAAATAAAAATAAGAGAATTCAGTAAGTGGTTGATAACAAAAACAAATTAGAAAATATAATGCGAAATTTTAAATCTAATTTACAATAGTAAATGAAAGTTTAAAATACTAAGGAATATACTAAATAAGAAAGGTACAGGACTTTTATTTTAAAATGTTAAAGTTAATCTAAAGAACATAGAAAATTAAAAGAACCAATATTGAAAAGAAACCAATTTCACTAATCTATAAATTCATGGTAATCCAGTCAAATCCAATAACATCTCAAAAATGATTTATCTTATAACATAAAAACGTGAAAATAGGGAGATTTTGAAGCAGAAAATAAATATTAGATATTATTTTAAAAATTATAAAGCTACAGTAATTTAAACTATTTAGTGTTAGTACTGAAAAGACAAGTATATCAATGGAATAATAGAGACTCCAAAAATATACCAAAATACTTATGGATATATAGTGGGAAACATGTACAAATGATTCTAGTGGAAAATATATCAAATATTCATTATGTGATATTCGTATAACTATCAACCTATTTAGAAAAAATAATAAAGCTAGATGCCTACCTTAATCCTTACTCAAAAATAAATTCCAGATGTAAGAAAGATTCAAATATTTTTGAAAACACCCTGAATGTACTAAGAGAAACATAGGTACTTTTTCAAATTAGTCTTATAGTAAGAGAGTCCCTTCTAATGAGGGTATAAAACCCAGAGACCATACATTTAAAAGAATAATAAATACAGTAATAAAAAATACTTTTGCATAGAAAAAATACCATGAGAAAAGATTTAAAATAATAGCACACTGGAAAATATTTACAACATATTTGACACCAAAATGCTAATATCCTTATAAGAACTCTTGAAAAGCATTTATGAAAAAGAGAAGGAATCCTACATAAAAATAGCAAAGGACATGGGTCTGAGAGTAAAGAAACATTTAAATGGCAATAAACATGTAAAATGCTGAACCTCACTAGTCATTAAAGTAATGCACATTGAAAAACAATGGGATACCATTTTCATCTCAAAAATAATTTAGTGATGAATATGGCAGTGTGTGGGGAAGTTCTCTCATAAATTGTTGGTAGGAATAAATATTGGTACAACCCCTTTGGAAGGGCAATCTCTATCAAAATATAAAATGCACATACCCCTTGTGTCAGTTACTGAATTTCTAGGAATTCACCCTGCAGATATACTCTCTTATGTATGCAAATATAAAGGTACATAAGTATTTGTGACAGCATTGTAGCCATAACAAAAGTCAGAAAATAAGTCAAATATCGGTCAGTAGGGAACACTTAGACTGTGACATATACACATACTGTATGTCTATATATAGTGATACAGGAAAATGTCCAAGGCACATTACGTGATAAAGCAAGCAAGATACAGAGCACTGCTTGGCATTAGTCCATTTGTAATTTTTAAAGCATACGCATGTGTGTGTAGGTGCTCGCCTACACATGGAAAATCTCTGAAAAGACAGGCAAAGACGGTAAACCCGATTACCTGAGAGGAGTAGGACAAGGAGCAAAGGGTAGACACTTTCTTCTCTCATTTTATATCCTTCTGCACTACATGGCTGTTCATAGTGATCATGATTTTTTTTAATTTTCTGAAACTAATTTTTTAATTTAATTTTTATTTTATATTGGAGTATAATTGATTTACAATGTTGTGTTAGCTTCAGGTGTACAGCAAAGTGATTCAGTAAGACATATACACATATCCATTCTTTTCAGATTCTTTTCCCATATAGGTTATTACAGAATATTGAGTACAGTTCCCTGTGTTATACAGTAGGTCCTTATTGATTATCTGTTTTACATGTAGTAATGTGTATATGTTAATCCCAAACTCCTAAATTATCCCTCCCCATCTAACCTTTCCCCTTTGGTAACCATAAGTTTGTTTTCAAAGTCTGTGAATTGGTTTCTGTTTTGTAAATAAGTTCACCTGTATCATGTTTTTAGATTCCACATATAAGTGATATCATATGATATTTGTCTTTCTCTGTCTGTCTTACTTCACTTAGTACAATAATCTCTAGGTCCACCCATGTTGCTGCAAATGGCATTATTTCATTCTTTTTTATGGCTGAGTAATATTCTGTTGTATATATGTACCACATCTTCTTTATCCATTCCTCTGTCGATGGACATTTAGGTTTCCTCCATGTCTTGGCTATTGTAAATAGTGCTGCAATGAACACTGGGGTGCATGTGTCTTTTCAAAATATGATTTTCTCTGGGTATATGCCCAGGAGTGGGATTGCAGGATCATATGGTAACTCTATTTTTAGTTCTTTAAGAAAACTCCATACTGTTCTACATAGTGGCTGTACCAATTTACATTCCCATCAACACACCCTCTCCAGCATTTTGTTTGTAGACTTTTTGATAATGGCCATTCTGACCAGCATGAGGTGATACTTCATTATCGTTTTGATTTGCATTTTTCTAGTAATTAGAGATGTTGAGCATATTTTCATGTGCTTTTTTGGCCATCTGTATGTCTTCTTTGGAGAACTGTCTATTTAGATTTTCTGCCCATTTTTTCATTAGGTTGTTTGTTTGTTTTTTTTTTTTTGATATTGAGCTGTATGAGCTGTTTGTATATTTTGGAGATTAATTCCTTGTCGGTCACATTGTTGGCAGGTATTTTCTCTAAGGTTGTCTTTTTGTTTTGTTTATGGTTTCCTTTGCTGTGAAAAAGTTTTTAAGTATAATTAGGTCCCATTTGTTTATTTTTGTTTTTATTTTCATTACTCTAGGAGGTAAGTACTAAAAGATACTGCTACAACTTATGTCAAAGAGTGTTCTGCCTATGTTTTCCTCTAAGAGTTTATAGTATTCAGTCTTACATTTAGATCTTTAATCCATTTTGAGTTTATTTTTGTGTATGGTGTTAGATAGGGTTCTAATTTCCTTCTTTTACATGTAGCTCTCCAATTTTCCCAGCACCACTTATTGAAGAGTCTGTCTTTTCTCCATTGTGTAGTCTTGCCTCCTTTGTTGTAGATTAATTAACCATAGGTATGTGGGTTTATTTCTGGGCTTTCTATCCTGTTCCATTGATCTATATTTCTGTTTTTGTGCCAGTACAATACTGGATTACTGTAACTTTGTAGTATAGTCTGAAATCAGAGAGCCTGAGTCCTCTTTCTCAGAATTGCTTTGGATATTTGGGGTCTTTTGTGTTTCCATACAAATTTAAATTTTTGTTGTTCTAGTTCTGTGAAAAATGTGATTGTTAAAGTTGATAGGGATTGCATTGGATCTGTAGATTTCCTTGGGTAGCATAATCATTTTGACACTATTGATTTACAGTGGTATATCTTTCCATCTGTTTATGTCATCTTCAATTTCTGTCATCAGTGGCTTATAGTTTTCAGAGTACAGGTATTTGCTTACATAGGTAGGTTTATTCCTAGGTATTTTATTCTTTTTGATGCAGTGGTAAATGGGATTGTGAAACTAATTTTTACAATAAATATATGGGATCTAATTTTCTTGTAGTCATAGGTTTCTAAGGTCTAGGATATTTGTACTCCATGCATTATTTTTTGATTATTTAATTCTCATAAAACAGCACTGTGGGATATTATGACAACCACTTTACAGGTAAGGAAAATGTACTTTGAAGAGATTGTATAACTCTCTCAAGCTCACAGAGTGGCTCTGTCATGGCCAGGATTTGAGTTTAATTGAGATCTCTTTGTCTCCAAGCCCACAATCCAATTCTGGACACTGGCTTCCAATTCTTCATGACTGATAAGAGCTTCAGGACACCACCTGATTTTTTTCTCTCTCAGTCCCTGCTGCATATCAGGCTTAGACAGAGAGCAGACTCAAGAACTATCTGTTGAATGAATGAAAGGCACATGGATTTAATAGGCTGAATCATGGATCTGACTTTTTTCGTCACAAAAATCAGGTAAAAATCAGAAAACACCAAGCATGGAAACAATGATAAGGCCTTTACCTAGATTATCTCTTTAGCACTATCTTGTTTTATGGCATAAGTCAGTCAGTTCACATTCCCCAGGCTGTCCCCTTACACAAATGAAGCCATATGACTGAGTTTTAACCAGTAGAATGTTAGGGGAAGTGATGAACACTACATTCTGGACTTGAATATCAACAAATATTTTCAAAGTGCCTTAGCAAATAATAACGTTTATATTGTTTTATAGGATTTACAGAGCTGTCTTTCTCCCTGTAACCAGAAAATGCTATTCTATTATCTTTTAGCATTTAATATTACAGATGATAAGTTTGGGATTTTTCTGGTTATTTTTCCATTGTAGGTAACTTGTTCTTTCTATCTGGAAGATTATAATAGAGTCACATTTTCTTAGGAGTTCAGATTTTACCAAAATATTGCCTAGTGAATATTACTTTTTATCAGTCCTGCTCTGAACTTGAAGAACCCTTTTAATCTGCAAATTCAGATCTGTCTTCAACTCAGGACACCCTCTCTCCCTACTACTTGTTAGGGCATTAGTTCTCTTCCTAATTCCTTTTTGAACTGTTTTTCACATGTCAAGTCTTTGAAATACTTCTCCCCAAACTTCTTTCTCCTCAGAGCTTCTTTCTTTAAATCTTTGCTCTAGGCTTTGAGATACATCTCACACTTGTCTCCACAGTGACCATCCTCTCCTTCATTCAGTCTGCTAAATTGTTGAATTGGGAAATTATGTGGTTTATTTCTGTGTTTGTGCTGCACTTGAACCTCCTTCAGTGTCCTTGTCAGTTTTAGTTCAGAATGTCACCTGTCATGCTCCATCAAGCCATTCATGGAAGGGGCTCTACTATTCTGACTCATCTCCTATTCTGGCTGTCAGGATCACTTAGTTGAGTTTTCATTTCGTCTGTTCATTAATTTTCAGGTCTGGTTGTTAGAGTCTCCTAACTGGTGTCGGTCACACAAATGTGGGGGAAATATTTTCTACCCCCAGGAGACTGGCAGTTTAGAAACCAGAAGGTTTTTAGTTGCCTGCTACAAAGGGTTCTCCCACATTCTAGCACAAGATAGGTCCTCACACCATGCCCGAAGGGGTAGGGAGGATCCAGCTCCTGCTTGGCCTCATGGGGACCAACAAACCAGACACTCTCAAGGCTAATGTCATTCTTTCCCTCAGGTCCATAGATCTCAAAACCAGCATTTTCTCAGGAGCCTCCACGCAGACCTTTGTTATCCTGATGGGACAATCACCTTTCCAGCTCTGTCTCTACACTTGAGAAAGAAAGCCCTCTGCCCAATCTCCCCTCCTCACCTCAGCCTCATCTCCTTCCCATCTAGCTCAAGAAAAGTACTAGTTGGGAGTTGAGAGTCAAGGAGAAGAAGGCTACAGCTAGATGCCCATCTTCCACGAATCCTTACTCCTCAGTGTTCTTAAAAACTGTCTTATTTCTATTTTTTAAGTGAAAGGAAAGGAAAAAATATTCAAGGCAGGATTGAGAATATGAAATAACATCATTTAAATAATCAGGAAGAATCATGATCATGGGGTAGGAGGAAAAAGCCCTGTGTTGGAAACCAAACAACCTGCTCACCAGCTTGGGGACCCTTGCAGGAGATCTCATGGTCCTGAACCTCAATTTTCTCTTTTGTTGCATGAAGATGTTAGACCCTGCTATGGACTGAATATTTGTGTCCTCCCAATTTCAAACATCAAAGCCTAATTCCCAGTATGATGGCATTTGGAGGGATAGTCTTTGGGAGTAATTACATCATGAGGGTGGAGCCCTCCTGATTAGGATTAGTGCCTTATAAAAAGAGACAGTGAGAGATGATCTCTCTTGGCCATGTGAAGATACAGGAAGAAGATGGCTGTCTACCAGCTGGGAAGCAGGCTGTCTACAAGCTGGGAAACAGAGAAGTAACCACTGTTTAAGCCACCAGTCTATTCATTTTAATTATAGCATCCTGAACTAAGACAGAAATAGTTATCCCCAAGGACTAATCCAACATTAAAACCTTCTGAGTCTGTTAATTTTCTGAAATGACTTACGGTCAAGGAAAGCATTGCAAGAAAAAAAAGTTTTTGTAATAAATTACAACATTGGTTTGAGAAGTGGTTATGTCTTGTGAACCTTGTAAATCACTTCTGAAGCAGCTTAAGTCCCTCATTGCTTCCTTACGCTGCAGCCTGTGCCAGAAGATTACAGGATGTCAGCTACCCAGCAAGAGTCTTACACTGAGTATTGGCCAAATCTGGGAGGAAGAGAAAATGCCACCTCATTCAGCTAATTTGTTAGATTCATAAAGTGTCAGATATAGACCTCCTTAGACACCATCAAGTCAAGCTCCCTCTTCTGATTCATGCTCAGTCTGAGTCCAATCTGCCTTGGAAACTAGAAGTGCAATAGAGCAAGAATCAAGAAAAAAAGGGTCTGACATTTTCAAAAACAGTGAAAGCTCAGTTCTTCCATCTGCCCAGCTGTTTCAAAAACCATAACAGCAAGCAGCTATAAACACAAGTTATGACCTGGAGTTGTCAGTGCCTTAGATCCCACAGAATAAACAAAGAAGAAAGAGAACAGGGAGTCACTGGGCTCTGCGGTCCATGCATCCCTCCCTGATGACCAGAGAGATTTGTGGAGACTGACCATAAAATGCACTTCCCATCCTGCCCTAGTGATGTTAGCCAGCCTAGCCCAGGCCACTTGCCTAGTCCCTAATATATGAATGAATTCATCACACTCATTCAGTTCAAGCACTAGAGTCAACAATTTCACCAACTTGTCTTCCCTTTCCAAACTTGATACTGACCTCCTTGGCTCCAAAGCTCCTACTCTCTGTTTATGGAATCAAACTCATCCTTCAAGCCTGGTGCTTGACCCAGATTCTCTAGAGTTGGTCTCCAACTTGCCTCCTTACACTCACACCTGAGTTAATGCCTGTTCCAAGGAACTCTCGATAAACTTTCCACTTAAATGAACCTGACCTCCAGGACCACACCCTGGAATAAGCTGTCCTGCTGAGTGGTGGTGAGGTTCTTCTCCCTTAGACTTACTTGGAGCGGCTGGGAGAGTTGAGGGTGATTAGTGCAGATATCAGTGGGATATTAAAAAATCAAACAGCCCTGAATGCTAAGATGTTGAATTTTATCCTAAAGAAAACTGAGAGATTTTAGAGGTTTTTGAGAAGAAAGAGCCCTTGATCAGATCTGTCCAGACTTTAAAAAGACCACCCTAGAGGCAATGTGGAGAAAGAATGTGAGTGAGACCAGAGAAAAAGCAAGATCTATCCACATGGTAGTAGTTACACAGGAGGATGTTGCTGTATGTCATGCAATAAGGGCAGAGAAAAGTGAATAAAGTCCTAATGGACTAAGAGAAGTGAATTTGAGAGATACAAATCTTGAGGTGAGTTTTTAAAAGATAGGAGCCTAGGTTGGTAGGTGTAGTAGGTTTTATAGTGTCAGCCCCAAAATTCATGTCTATCCAGAACCTCAGAATGTGACCTTATATGGAAATAGGATCTTTGTAGATGTGGTTAGTTAAGGATCTCAACATGCTCTCATACTGGATTTGGGGTGGGCCCTAAATCCAATGACTGGTCCTTGTAAGAATAGGAGAGGACACAGAGACAGAGAGAAGAAGGCCATGTGAAGACAGAGGCAGAGATTGGAGTTATGCAGCCACAAGCCAAGGAATGCCGGAAGTCACAGATGCATGCCAGAAGCCAGAAGAGGCAAGGAAGGATTCTACCCTAGAAACTTCAGATGGAGCATGGACTTTCTGACACCTTGACTTCAAACGTCTAGACTCAAGAATTGTGAACGAATATATTTCTATTGTATTAAGCTACCCAATTTGTGGTACTTTCTGTGGCAGCCCCAGGAAACAAACACAGTAGGGAGGGAAGGGGAAGGGATAGGTGTGAAAGAGTTAGCACCAGCAATAGGTAGGAGCAGGGAAGGGAAAATAAAAATAGCTAACAGAGCACTTCCTAGTCATGAGGTATCACGTTAAGATCCTTGCAGATTAGCTTCATTTAATCTGTGCAATAGCCCTATTATATAGGCATGGTTATCTCTCCCTTTTGCTAGATGAAGCAAATGAGAATAAATTAACTTGTTCAAGGTTATGTGGCTAGTAGCCCAGTTCAAGATTGGATCCTAGGGCTTCCCTGGTGGCGCAGTGGTTGAGAGTCCGCCTGCCGATGCAGGGGACACGGGTTTGTGTCCCGGTCCGAGAGGATCCCACATGCCGCGGAGCGGTTGGGCCCGTGAGCCATGGCTGCTGAGCCTGCGCGTCCGGCGCCTGTGCTCCGCAACGGGAGAGGCCACAACAGTGAGAGGCCAGAGTACCGCAAAAAAAAAAAAAAAAAAAAAAAAAAAAGATTGGATCCTATCTGACTTTAAATTTCATGGTATACTTCTAGACATATACAGAGATGGGAACTGGGTTAATGTGATTGTGTCAGTGGGTCCCTGAAGACGAATCATGAGATATTAAATCTGAAAAATGTTTTTAGGACACATTATTAAATGGAGAAAGTTTTGGAACAAACACAGGCACTTGGGCTTGATTAAACACCAGTTAAAAACCATTGTCTTTTCCTGCTTAACTATTCGATATTGACCAGATAAGATTAACAGCCTGCCTCAAATCATTCTTCTTCACCCAGAGCACACAACCTCCCAACCAAGGCTGGGCAGGTGGGGTGGTAGGGCAGGGTTACAATGTCAGCAAGGGACAGTGTCCTCCTACCCCATGGGCCCTGGAAACTTGGGTCCAGAAAAAGAACTCCACCAATCCAAGAGGAACTGTTCACACCTGCAAACAATTCCCTTTGCAAAAATTCTTGTCAGTTTTTTGTTGCATACATACACACAAAGATAGATAAGATTAAGCAGATAAAATAAATTATAAGAGATCTCCTTGGGGTAAGGAGAAGCAGCCTGTGGATAGGGAATGAGAGGAAAGGGGACTGAAGTTCTCTGATTATCAACATACCACACACTTGGCGCACATGCACACAAAAGCTCACATATGCCCATTACACACACATGTAAAAACCCTGTGCACATGCATACATGGGAGCATGTGTGCATGCACGCGGACACACACAAACACACACACACACACACATCTGCCTCTTTCTTTCCTCCAGGACAGCTCCCTCACTTGTTGGGGGAGGAGGGAGCATTCCTGGGGAATTTTACTTCTCTGAAGGAAGAAACCAAACTTACAGCAGAGTCCAAGCACTGGGACAGCTTAGGGGGAAGGTGGGAAGGTTGGAGGCTCAATATGCCTCTCTGAGAGCCTGGCAAGTTTATGTCCTCAAGTTCAGTACTCTGAGCCTGCTGGGTGGATGGTGCCTGGGAAAATTCTCAGAGTATCCCTCTGAGTCAGCCTGTGCATTTTCTGATCAGGATAGAGTGAAAAGATTGTTATTTTTGAGAAGCAGGAAGAGAGAGGAGGTTGCCTCTTTCACCTAAGGATGGATCAACAGCTGTCATTTTAATGGCAGTAACTGACAGTAACAGCTTTGTGGCATCATATTTAATGGGAAGAGACCAGCTCACCTCATGCCGTGGTTGCTATGTACAGAGTTCCAAAGAGACCATAACAAAGGCTGGGAGAGTCACTGCTTAGAGTAGAAAGGAACAGGGCCTTTCTCCAAAGAAGGGAGGCTTGCTTTGACCAGCCTCATTGGAATTTATGAGGTCTGTGTAGCAGAGTTTATGGAAGTGGCCCCAGAGGCAGCCAAAGTCCCTTTGAATTGCTCAGAAAGCCTTCACTCCAAGCTGTTTCCCTAAGTAATTATTGAACTTGGGAGAATGTAACTAAAGAACCCAGGTCTCCTGTGGCCATATTTAGGCATAATGGAAGATTTCCTGGCATTTTAAAAATAACATCAGCTTCATTTTTATCTCCTTTGGGAGCTCGCTGACCCACCAGCAATTGGCCATTCCTCGGCGGAGGATAAGAAATGAGCCATATAACTTTAGATATGGAAATGAAAGTTCTAATCAGGTTTCATTAGCCCTGAGGGAGAAAAGAAGCATATGTTCCAAGAATAAATATGTGTGAGTTTAAGAAATCAGCAGTCTTATTTTCTTTGCTTCCCACCCCATAACCACCCTGGGGAGAGAGAAATTGAGGACACATGTTGCTGAGGCCTGGTGGTGGGTGTTGCCACTGAAATGTTGCCAGGTCCCCTTCAGAAGTCAGTGATGCTGACTGAAGTGGTGGCTGAGAGCCCAAGGCAGGTGACTAACAAATCAAGTGTTGTTTTTATTTATTTATTTATTTATTTTTGGCTGTGCTGGGTCTTTGTTGCTGTGTGCGGGCTTTCTCTAGTTGCGGTGAGTAGGGGTTACTCTTTGCTGCGGTGTGCGGGCTTCTCATTGCAGTGGCTTCTCTTGTTGCGGAGCACGGGCTCTAGGCCCACGGGCTTCGGTAGTTGTGGCATGTGGGTTCAGTAGTTGTGTCTTGCAGGCTCTAGAGTGCAGACTCAGTAGTTGTGGCACACAGGCTTAGTTGCTCCGTGGTATGTGAAATCTTCCCAGACCAGGGCTCGAACCCCCGTTCCCTGCATTGGCAGGCGGGTTCTTAACCACTGCACCACCAGGAATGCCCAATCAAGTGGTTTAAGGACAAGAGATCTGCCTCCAGCAGCCCTACAAGCAGGAGGGGAAGCAACAGACATTTGTCCTGTCACTAGTGGGTACAGTGTGCTGCATGTGGTGATGATGTTAGCCTAGAGGGTTCAGAACTAATGCTTCAATGCAGAGTGCCTGCTTCTCGATCCTACAGTGGGCCGCAATTTCCTGTAATGTCAAACATAATTTGTCTATCTCCTGTCCTGCTCAGTCTTTAACAGGTTCCTCACCCCAAGTATTTCTGAGAATCTCTGAGGCATGTTGCGATGTCTCACAGTCCAGCCAGTTTGTCCCTTGTCACCTCAGTAAACCAGTCTGAGACTGGATCTACTTTTTGTAGAAGATTTCTCTTAATATCTCATGATCAGTTTCTTGAGACTTGTCACCCTAAGAATGGATATATTTCTATCCCTTAATTACTCAGTCACAAGCAGGGCCACTTTAATATATAGCAGCACTTTATTGAAGGCACTGGGCTCTAGCAGAGGGGAATTGCAACATGAAAAAAGCAAAGTTCTAAGCCCTAAAAAAGAATGAATTATTCCCATGTGCAGCAACATGGATGGAACTAGAGATTATCATACTAAGTGAAGTAAGTCGGAAAGAGAAAGACAAATATGATATCATTTATATGTGGAATCTAAAATTTGACACAAATGAACGTATTAATGAAACAGAAACAGACGCACAGACATAGAAAACAAACTTATGGTTACCAAAAGGGAAAGGGGGTGAGGGAGGGATAAAGTAGGCATTTGAGATTAGCAGATACAAACTACTATATATAAAATAGATAAGCAACAAGGTCCTATTGTATAGCACAGGGAATTATATTCAATATACTATAATAAACCATAATGGAAAAGAATATGAAAAAGAATGTATATATATGTATAACTGAATCACTTTGCTATACACCAGAAACTAACACTACATTTTAAATCAACTATACTTCAATTTTTTTTTAAAAAAAGCAGGGAATTCCCTGGAGGTCCAGTGGTTAGGACTCAGTGTTTTCATTGCTGGGGCCTGGATTCGATCACTGGCTGGGGAACTTGCAGTTCAATCCTGCAAGCTGTGTGGCATGGCCAAAAACATAAATAAATAAAAATTTAAAAACACAAAGTAAATGCTAGATTGTGGAGATAGCTATTTCCAGTATCCACGATGGCCATCCATCCCCTCCCCGCTGGTTCTCCAGCATGTTGCAAGGGTCAGTTACCTATTCTCAGTAAGACTTCTATGGACCACATCTCCCTTTCTTGGAGCCCAGGCTCCCAAATCCTGACTAACCACATATATATGACCACAAACATAATCTGAGTGATGTGATCCCAAACACAACAAAGACATTTTTACATTATATGTACAGCAACATTGCACCCAATTAGGCAGAACATTCCATTGCAGAACCGAGAAGCAGGCTCAGCTCTAGTGATTAGTTATAACAACAGTTACAACAGCAATAAATATAATAGCAGCAATGGTTTATTGAGCATCCACTCCATACCAGTAACAATGCTAACTACTGCATATATGTTATTTCTAATCTTTATATTGCTATTGATGTTGTTAGATATTAGTTCCATTTTATGGATAAGAAAACTAAGGAGAAATAAAGTAACTTGTCCAAAATCATACTCTTGGAAAAATTAGAAATAAGATTAGGATAAAGATGCTCCAAGACACTGAACCAGTATGAAAGCTGATTCCCTTCCCCAAGGAACTACAGGGGAAAAACACCAAGAAATTTCCAGGAGACCTGGAGTTAGGCTATTTTGAATGGTGTATGGATGGGGCTTTAATAAGAGGCAGAACTGCGTACTTCGGGAGGGTACAATAAGATAGAAATGCTTGGTGATCTGCTCTGCTCTCCTCTGCTATTGCCTTGAGCAAACACTGTCTGCCCTCCTACTTGTGGCTCTCAGCCACAAGTCCAGTTCTAGGTGACACAAACAAGGTGGCACACAAGATATGTAGTTTTGAGGTGCTAAGAAAAACAAGTGAAGACTAACCTTGAGCAGAAATCCTCCTTCCAAACTCCTGCAGCTGACAGACTTTTTAAGGATGCTTCTTCCCGGTGGGCAAAGAGTGAAAAGTAACTGATTGGTTGTCCCATGCCTGGCTTTTTCCTTCACAGGGCTCAGCTCCCTAAACTGTGCTAACTAGGGTTGTTGCAAACTAAGGTCTACCCTGGTCTGACAAAATTGCCAATATCCCGGGGAAGATGAGCTCACAAGCCAAAATAACAAGCATTTGAGGAGCACAATTATTTCAAATGAAAATAACTTAGCAGGTTATATATTCCACCAAAAACAGAAATATTAGCAAAAAAAAAATGTTTGCCTAGTAGAAATAGTAAAAGAGATAATAAAATTTATTAGCAATTTGAAGCAGAACTAGAAAGTATAAAAAGAACCAGGAAGAAATATTAAATATGAAAAGATATTAGTTAAAAAAAAACTATAAATGAAAGAAATAGCAGAAAGAATTAGCTAAGGAATGGATTACCAACTGAAAGACTGAACTGAGAAAAAAAATCCCAGAGGGAAGAATGAAAAGGCAGAGAAATACAAAACACAAAAGAAAATCTTTAGAGGTGAAGGGCCAGGGAAACAGAAGTCATAATAGAACTTCCAAAAGAGGGAACAGTAATGGAGAGAAGGAAATATTCAAAGAAATGGAGATAAGCTTCCCTGCATGTAAGAGAAGAAGGAAGTGGGAGAGGAGGAAAGGGCTTCAGATTGAAAGGGCCAGAGAGTCCCACAAAAACCCCACATTAGACATTAATAAGAAAATGTAAGACTATCAAAGACAAGGAGAAAATTATGAAAGTTCCTAGACAACAAGGACAGGTCCTGAATTCATAAGCAAGGATTAGATTAATTTCAAATTTTCAATAGCACATTAGAAACAACCATAACAAAAAAAAAGAATGAAAAAAATAGTGTAGTGTCTTCAAAGCATTGGGGAAAAGTATTAGAACCATAAAACCAAGAAACTTTTAATCTTTCAAATTGTTATTTAAATATGATAAAAATATTCTCAGGCATCAAAACCCTCAGACTGCCACAAAAAGATTTATACTGAAATTAATTCTGTATTAAGTACTTCAATTTGAGAAGAGAAAATTCCAGGAGATAAGATGTGTATGAAGTAACAGTGATCAAATACCTTAGTAGAGTTTGATGTTGTCTTAAAAATTAGCTACAAGAAAAACAAAGAGAAATTACATGCATAGTTACCCAGATTTAAAGTCTACATCAGTGGTTCTTAAAATGTGGTACCTGGACAAGCAGTAGCAGTATCACCTTGGAATTTGTTAGAAATGCATATTCCCAGGCCCCATCTTAGACCTGCTGAATCAGACACTCTGGGTGTGGGGACCAGCAGTCTGTGATTTAACAAGCCTCCCAGTGATTTGGATACACCATTAAAATTTGAGAATCACTGATCTCAAAGTGTGGTTTATGGACCCCTGGAAATTCCTGAGACTTTTTCAGGGGATCCACAAAGGCAAAACAATTTTCATAGTAATACTAAAAATGTTATTTGGCTTTCCATTCTCTCTCATGAGTGTATAAAGGAGTTTTCCAGAGGCTCTATGAGTTACGAATTTTTTAAAAATGTAGTAACAAATATAAGAATCTTTTCTAAGACTGACAAAAAGAGATTGGCTAAAATGTAAGGCAACACCACTTTTTCATTTAAAAAAATGCAGTTATTTTTCATGAAGATATGTTATCATGTAATGGGTTTGCTATTATTATTTTTCAATTAATTAATAAATATTTTAAATATTCTCAGTTTTAATTTGTAATATGATAAACTTTAATAGATATAACTCCCATAAACAAAAGTCTTTGGAATTACAAATATTTTTTCAGCGTATAAAGAGGTTCCGAGACCAAAAAGTTTGAAACATTGGTCTGGATATTGTCAATATAATGGGACAACAGGAAATGGAGAACAACCATATGAGAATAAGCTAACATTGTGTCATAATGGGGTTATATAGAGAGAGCAATTCAAAGAAAAAGTAAGGATTAAAAAGAAACTTACAAAGTGGGATAAACTAAAATAAATAAAATAAAATAAACTTTAATGGTAAAAAGAGGTCCAACTTATAAATGATTACCTTAAATGGACTAAATATTCCAATTAAAAGACAGACTGTATCCACATCAACTTAATCAGACTGAAGACCATAAAATTAGAAAAAATGGACATTATTTTTTTAAAAAAGATAAAAATGGACATTACTTAATGATAAAACCTTCAGTTCAATGGGAAGATGTAATAATTCTTGATCTGTATACACCTAATAATTTAGCCTCTACCAAAAGCCAAAATTGACAAGTCTTACATCCAATATCTATAAATCCAAAAATACACTGGAAATTTGACCAAAACTGCCATATCCTGGTTTATAAAGCAAGTGTCAAAAAGTTTCAAAAGATTGTAATAATAGAGAGTGTGTTCTTTGAACACAGTAGAATTAAGTTACAAATGCATACAAATGAAAAATAACAATTTATTTCTAAATAATCAATAGATCACAGTAGAAATAACAATAGAAATTAGAAAATATTTTGAAATAAATACTACTGAAAATATGACATATCAGAATGTGTGTGAGGAAAATGAAGACGTATCAGAGGGAAATGCATAGCATTAAATGCAAGTATTATAAAAGAACATGATGAATAACTTTATACCAATACGTTTAAAAATTTAAATAATATGAACCAATTTCTAAAATATGAATAAATGCATTTATACCATTCAAACTGGTACAAGAAGATATAGTTTCCAAAACTAATATAAGAAGATATAGAAAATATAAATCATTTACTCATTAAAAAAAATTGAACCCTAATTAGTGGATAAAGAAAGACTTGAGGCCCAGATTACCTCACCAGAGAATTCTTCCAAATGTTTAAGGAAGAAATAAAACTAATTTTAGCCAAACTCTTCCAGAGAATAGGAAAAAAAGAAACAATTCTAAACCCATTTTTTGAAGCCAGTACAGACAGTCCTCGACTTAACAATGTTTCAACTTAACGATGGTTTTGACTTTAGTATGATGCAAAAACAATACACACTCAGTAGAAACCATACGTCAAATTTGGAATTTTGATCTTTTCCGAGGCCTCTGACATGTGGTAGACACTCTCTGGTGTTGCTGAGCAGGGCAGCAGTGCAGCTTCTGGTTGGCCACTTGATCACAAGGGTAAACTACCAAAACACTGACAACCATTCTGAATCCAGACAACCATGCTATTTTTTCTCTTTCAGTACAGTATTCAATAAATTCCATGAGATATTCAGTACCTTATTATAATATAGGCTTTGCATTTGATGATTTTGCTCAACTCTAGGCTAATGTAAGTGTTCTGAGAATGTTTAAGATAGGTTGGGCTAAGCTATATGTTGGGTAGTTTAGGTATATTAAATGCATTTCTTACTTACAATATTTCCAATTTACAATGTATTTATTGGGATGTAACCCCATTGTAAGTCAAGGAAGTTCTGTATAATCTTGATACTAACTTAAATGTACCAAGACCTTATTAAAAAAGGAAATTTATAGGCTAGTCTCTTACTCATGAACAAGATGTAAACATCCTAAAAAGGATATTAGTAAGCCAAATCCAGCAATTACACAAAAAGAATAACTAGATTGTGTTTATCCCAGGTGTGCACCATTGGTTCATTTAAAAGTCAACCAATGTGACTCCCCAAACTAAGAGAATAAAGAAATAGAAAACAATATGATCACCTTAATAGATTAAAAAAATGTTATAAAATCTAACAATATTTAAATAATCTTTAAAGCCTTAGCAAACTTCCTTAATCTGATAATGGTGAGAATGAAAAAGAGAGAAAGATGGTGTGGGTGGGTAGGGGAAGAAAAGAAGGAAATTAGGAAGTTAGGAAGGAGGGAGGGAGGGAGGGAAGGAAGGAAGGAAGGGAGGGGAGGGAAGAGAGGAAGCCTACCGCACAGGAGAACAGAAAAATGATTCAGAATGCTAGTTATGTAGCAGTTTGGAAGTTTGAGGCAGGAGGAACTCATCCAAGACAGCAACCAGTTCTACTGGCCTCCCTCTTTATCTTTTTCGTTCAAACCCTTTCAGAGAACTCAGAGCCAGTTTGATGGAAGGCCAAGTGGCCTATTCATCCCTATACCTACAAATGCCTTACCCATGCTTTGCACATAGTAGGCACACCCTAAGTGTTTGTTAGAGACAGTAATTCGGGGACCATAGTCCTTAAAGCAGCACTGATAAGCTTCATTATTCTTTCCCACCTCCTCATCGTTAAGGTGGAATATTTTTTGCAAACATGAGATGATGAGAGTTACCACAGTGTGTTGATTTTACTCTTCCCTGTACCCGTGAAATTAACTCAGCAATAGTTTCCTGCCTGGAGAAGTGATAGGACAGCTTCGCTTTTCCAGGTCTCCTCTCTCCTATGTGGTGTGTTAGCATGTGTTTGTTCTCCCCTCTTCTCCTCTCGTCCCTCTATCTGATTTGGCTGGGGATTCTTTTACTTTTTCCCATCATTCTCTTGCCTTTATCTCCTCGTAAATATCAGTTAATGAAAGTTTAAATGAATGCAAGCCTTATTCCAAGCCTTATAATCTAAATTTCTATGCCCAGCACTGATATTAGAGAAAAATAGCAAAGAGTTTTTCTGGAAAAGCACACCTCTTTTGTTTCTGATTTAAAATATAAATTTCCTACAGTGCTCTCAGCTTCACCAATTTACAGCTTCCTTGGGAAAATCCCTATAACTCTGGGAAACCACTTTGTCCTAGTTCAGTGAAGGCAGTTCTTAAGGAGGCTGCATAGAAGTATGGGAATAGCAGAATATCAAAGGCCTGGTTTTTACATTATTTACATAAATTTAAAATTATTTTACATAATTTATATTTATGTATAAAATAGTAATTACATAAACATAATTATAATATATAGTTGTATTACAAAATGTATAAATTATTTTACATAACCAGGAATCCTGAGCAACTCTGAAGAGCCTAATCCATTAGCCCTTAATTCTGTTAAAATTACATGTCTACGTACCCCAAGAGAGGCAACAAGTTGAAAACTCCCTGTGGAAATTTCCTTTTCCAGTGGGAAGCCAGAAAGATTTCTAGATCAAAGACATCACCACTTCTGGTTTTCCCTCCAGAGAACAGTCAGATAAGGGGACTTTTCTCCTAATTCCACTTATTGAAATGATAACAAGCAGATACCCTGTGCAACTCAGCCTCCCAGCTGCTGTTAAGTCCTGAAATCACCCTTATGATTGTATACCTCCGGGAAAGAGCTGACTTCTGGCTGTCAAAGTGACAGCACTGTGACAGCATCTCTCCTGTGCTTTCTTGGATCTCTGCACATTTGGTGTCAAATTCCCTGAGGAGACGAGGAGGATATACAATGGGTAGATGGGCCCAAGGCAGGTGGTGGGAAGACAAGTTGTTATTCCCATTGGGAACTCCTATTTGGGAATTTTGCTATGACAAATGAAAGTCTAGAGAGGAGCGTAGTTTTCCCAAGATATATGTAGCTCTATCTTAAGTATCCATTCTTATCTTTCAGGGGAAAGGCAACTAATTATGCCCAGATTAGTAGGTGGCCTCTGTTACCTCTTCATCTATATTCATTCTCTATCAGGGGTTTTAGGTTTGGGGAAAGGAGGGTTGGTAACTCTGAGTGCAGAAGGGAGGGGAAATTTGTTTTTCACACAATAAGCACAGAGGGACTTTTGAAGCCAAGATTCTTTGTTCAGCTGCTTTGTAACATATAGTACACTTGCTCTGCAGCAAAGGGATTTAGGGCTTTCCAAAGGGCTGAAAGGTCTTGGAATATGCCTCCACTGCAGGCTACAGAATTATGTTGTCTAGAAACTTGAAATACTACAAACAATGATTATAGAATCCCCATGCCACTTGGAAAGGGATGTTGTAAGAAGAAAATGAGATAGTATCAGTGAAGCACTTAGTAAGGGACAGGGTTAAGGACCTCTAATAGCAACAGCAATTGTTCCTATTGTGTAATATGTATGTTTATTTTCCTATGCTCATCTTCCTCAGTGGTAACAAGGCCTTGCTATTTTATCAATGCTAACTCTTCCAAAATCATCAAGATACCTGACTTCTGTTATATCACCATTGTTCTCATGTCCTTGGACATACTCATTAATTCATTCAACAAACATTTATGAATACCTATTACATATCCTACTAAATTGGAGGTTCAAAATGGGCAAGATATGGTCCTTGTTCTTCAAGGGCTTACAATCTAGTTGGAGAAATAGACACATGAACAGCCAACTCAAACATAAAGCATAGAGAGAAAAGTAATCCCCAGTGTAATGAAGCATAAGGTTTGCAGTCTGTGTAAAGCAGGGCAGCAGGGCTACGGAGAGAGCAGCCAATTCAAACCGGGAGGCAACAGAGAAGGGGGTTGGAAAAGGCTTCCCGGAGTAGGGGAAGCTTGCACTGTCTTTATAACTAAATGAGGACTCTGTGTCCACCAAGTCAGAAAGGGAAAGGGGTAGAGGACATTCCAGCAGGCTGAACAGAGTGGGCAAGGAGGGCCACGGGTCACCAAGAAGTGTTAGTTCAACTGCAAATTGCGTGCCTGAGGCCAGGAAAGGCAGGGAGTTCAGGCAGGACGAGGGGAGGAGCCGGCTGGAGGCCGATCCTAAAGGACCTTTATTGCCGGGGACTCCCACCGCTCCGCAGCCAAAGAGAGGCGGCCCACCTGTGCTAGCGAGCAGCTTGTGGCACGAGATAAGGACCCCAGTAGGGACCCAAGCCCCGTGGTACCCGCCTCCAGCGGGACCGCCCAGCAGCCCAGAGCGCAAAAGGCCGGCGGGCGCACAATCCTGTTCTGAAACGCAGGAACTGGGATTTTTGTTTTGGCCACAGGACGGGACTCAGAGAGCACACAATGCCCAGTGTTGAAACTCCCTGTTTGGAAGGAAGAACAGTTGCACATCTGGGAAAGGTTAGGGTCAGACCCAGAAGCGCGGGGAGCGGGCACATTCCTCTGAGACGCTGCGGCGGTGACGTCAATCGCGGCTGGGCTTGGCCAGAGCTGCTCGCGGGCAGGAGTCAGGGCCCATTAACTCTGCCCAGCGCCCGAGTGTTTATGTGGAAAATGTGAGGCCAGGAAGTTGCTCCTAATTATGATTTGGAGGTTGTCAAGTCACTGTTCTTTAGCGGTTGGTTTCTCTCTTTCCCACCTTCCCAGCTCCATTCGTTTCCTAGTTTCTTTTGTGTAGCCCAATCTCTCTCTCTCTCTCTTCCTCTCTCGCTCTTTTACTGAAAAAAAAAAAAAAAAAAAGAGAGAGAGAGATTTGCTCCTGCGCCTTCTCTGCGTTGCTTCCTTCCTCTCCCTTGTAGATCTTACCACCGCTTCACACCCACCACCCTCCCGCCACCCCCATGGCTGTGGGCCCATCTGGGGAAGGAACTCTCCCAACACATGGCCACTTATAACATAGTGTTTGGACCATCAACGTTTTCCTCTTTCAAACGAGCTGCACTCTGCACAGGCACCATCATGGCCCCTCCCCAAAGCCAAGTCAGAAGGAGCCAGGAAACCTGCCCCTTACCCCTTCAGGCATCAATCAAATTTAAAGAAAATGACAGCAGCAGCTAAACTTTGTAAGCAGGGAAGTGCTCGCCTGAAATTCCACCTTCTCTTCTTGCCTCCATCACATCCCCAACACTTCCAAAGCCATTATCATCCACCCAAAATGATAACTTGGAGGACTAGAGACCTGCTTGTAATTACCATTATCCTATTTAATCCTCGGCCAAGGTGAGGCACCCCAGCACTCCATTGCCAACGCCCAGGGAAAAAATCCTAACAGCCTCATATAATGAGCAGTTACCCACATACAAATGATTCACTTTAATAATAATTGACAGTACATTTTAAGTCCAAGGCTACTTTTGTATTTGCCCTATGACTTTCCCCCACCACCCACTGATCAGCCTCTTCCCCAAAAAATACTGCCAAGAAGCTTGAGGAAGGAAGAGAGGAGCCGAGACTACACTTGGAAAACACAATTCATACCGGCCTCAACTACACATGAACTGCAAAGTAAATAGGCAGGAGAAAAAAATTTATATATATAATTTATTTTTATATAATTTAAATTTACATATTCATATAAAATTTACAAATTTATACTTATGTATATAAGTTAAATTTATATGTATAACTAATTTTAATGGGAATTGAGATAGACAAAGAGAGATAGAGAGATGTATACATAGATTTACTTTATAGTGATGTAATATTAATTAACATTTATTGTTACATATTATAATTAACATTAAATGTAACATTACATTTAATAATGAACACACATCTTCAGTAAACAGCTTGATGCATTTTAACGTATGTAAAATGTATCAAGCTGCTGAGAGCCAGAGCTAGAGCAAGAGAGAGAGAGAGAGAAAGAGAGATCATTTATCATCACCTAGATCAAAATAGAGGACATTTTCATAACCTAGAAGTTTCCTTTATGGCCTTCCCAGTCAATAACTTTCCCCCAGCGGTGACCAGTATTCTGACTTCTACTATGCATAAGTTTTGTCTGTCTTGCTCATCACATAAATGGAACCATACAGTATTGTATTCTTTTCAATCTGGCCCCTTTTGCTCATAATGTTTGTGAGATTTCCACGTTGTTACATTTAACAAGATGTAGCCCATTATTTTTCAGTGTTGTGTAGTATTCCAGGAATTCCCTGGCAGTCCAGTGGTTAGGACTCAGTGCTCCCACTTCAGGGGGCTCGGGTTCAATCCCTGGTCAGGGAACTTGGATCCCACAAGCCATATGGCCAAAAAAAAAAAGTGCTGTGTAGTATTCCGTTTATGAACATACCATAATTTATCTATTCTACTGTTCAATCACTTAATTTTTAAAACATTATCTATCCTTTAGGATTATACAGACTACTCTTTCACTTTAATCAGGTACTAACTACAGGACAGTACACTCTACACCAATGATTTGCAACCTCAGCTGTATGTGAGAATGACTTAAATAACTTTTTACCTTACTTGTGGTTTTTGCTGTATCATGGATCATGGGTACCTCTGTGGAAAGACATAGCTCCCCAGACTTCCTTAGAAGATAGAATGGTTTCTTTATTTTGATTGAGACTAGAGGATATAAAATGTAATTGAAAGATTCTGTGTTTATGTAGCATAACACAGATATGATGATGATGATGATGGTGATGATGATGATGGCAGACATTATGTGTTGAAGCTTTCTGGATACCATACACTGTGCTCAGCACCGTAGAAACACACTATCTGGCTGGCTCTTTATTCAATCCCAGTACCTAGCACAATGGCAGGCACAGAGCAGGTCCTCAAAATATACTCAGTAAGTAAATTTAATTTGATCCCCAGAACAACCTTTTGAAGTAGTTATCATTATCTCTGTTTTAAAGAGGAAGAAAAATAGAATGTCAGAAACTGTGCCCAAACTTACCCAGCATAAATATGGGAAAAGTAGGAATCAAATCCAGATTTTAACAACCCTACTAATCTATCCTTGAATGAGACTTAAAGATAGGGCTTTTCTGGTGAGGGAGGGGTGAGAAGAGGGTAGTATTATCCCAGATGGGGGTGTTGGATGACCTGGGGAGTGAAATCTTAAAGAAGCTCAGATACAAGGAAAAAGTGTGATACTTTCATTGATCAACTACTATGGGCAGAGCACCCAGATAATTAGTATTGAAGTGATGAGGACACCTACTCATCTTCACAACAAGCTCTTTAAGTTGGTTTTATCATCTCTACTTTATAAGTGAGAAAACTGAGGCTTTGGAACATTAAGGGCCACAAGTGGCCAGGAATCATACAGTAAGTCATGTACCCACAGTTCTAAACCAGGTCTCCCTAACTTCAAAGTCCTCACTCTTTTTACTACATCCTGTTGAAAAGAGGTGAATATGTGGCAACAGCTGGAGATTCAGTAGGCTCTGATATCAGCCTTACAAGAATGTCATGAAAGGTTGAAGGAAAGCACAAAGCGAGATAATATTTTTAAGAAATAATATCTTATGTTTATTTGAGCACTCACGGATATACTAGAGCCTACTAAGGATTTTTCATCCATCATCTAATTAATCTTCACAAAAACTTCTGAAGAAGGAGCTATTTTTATTTTCACATTACAGATGAGTCACTTGAGACTTAGAGAGGTCAAGTAGCATACATGAGATCATGCTGTCATTAAATGACCAAGCCAAGGTTAGAAGTCAACCATTTGGCTCCCAATCTCATGCTTGTAACCCCCTTGCTGCACTGACTCTTGAGGACTAGACAGGAGGAAACAAATCACCTGGGCAGAAGCAAAACCAAGGAAAAGTGCTAGTACTCAGTGTGATGTACCAGAGCTAAGGGTGGTTCAAGACTAACCTACCACATGAATGTCACATTTGTGTCCCCAAGGTCATGACCTAAAGCTGAGATAGGGACTTGGGGACCAGATAGAAAAAGCTCATTTTCCCAGGGATCAAGGTGGTCGAAAATAGAACTGAAACAGTACAAATACGTTTACAAGAAAGAATAATAATCTTAAAATTAGTTAGTTGAACCATCTTCCTGGTTCTCCCAAACAAGAGAAGACCAATAATAAACTAAAGAATGGTTTAATCTTAAATTAATATATTGATCACTGTGAGACTTCAAACAACACTCCCTTAGGCCACTTCATAGCAGAAATGTCTTATTTCCGTAAAGGACTATCCACCCTATCCCAGCTAGACAATCTATTAAGACATGTGGATTTGTAATGGGAAACCTTAATTAGCTACATTCCAAGCTCTTCCTGGGGTTTACAATCTTGGGATAGGCAATCTTGGGGAGCACACTGTTGCCAAATGTTTACCAAAAGCCTGCCTGAGTGAAGCAATATTTGAGAATGCTTTTTAGAAATGAAAATGAATCTTTAAATTAATCTGATTATAAAAATAATATATGCTTAGTGGAGAAGATTCAAATATAGAAAGTATAAAGAAGAAAGTAAAAGCTGCTTGAGAGTCAATCACCCAGAAAGGACAATTGTTAACATTTTAGTGCACTTTCATCAGCTACATGTGAAAACACATACATACACACAATCCAGGTGCCAACTGGGCTTTTCCGTACTGAAAGATGGTTATGAATCCCTTGTCTTTGCCTGGAGGGAGAATCCATTACCTCCCACATTTCTATGAAATACTCCAGTGCTAACAAGCCCATGATTGCCTCTGTCTCTGATGTCATCCCATGTTCCCTGAATTTTGGTTCTCTGCTGTGTCTTACAGCTATTCCTCTAACTCCAGACGGGTGTTGACCCAAATGAAGAAATCAGTCACATTCGTCTCACACAATTCCTTTGCTTGTGAAACAAACTATAATAAATGGGAGTTATATGGCAAAAAGGCAAACAACAAAATCTACTGTTACTCAGTTACTCTGGTTTCTCCTTTTTCCTGCTCCCTCTCTTCTCTTCTCTACTCTCCTTCCATCCCCCAAGTCTCTGTGCATTTCTAAGGCACAGTGATTTAGTCGTCTCCCTTGTGACATCGTATCGTGCTAATCCAAGTCCTTGGGACTTCATCTTCTCCTAGCAGCTTAGAAAGGTGTTTTACTAAACAAATACAATACTTTTTTTAATAAAGGGAACCAAATGTCTACTGGTAGGATATTTTTAACCTCACTTTATCACCATTCTAATAAATATACATGTGCCCTGTTAACTTCTAAGAAAGGAATCACATGCAGCTATTTGCAAATATATTTGACCTTTTGTTCCCCATAGTGTCTTTCAGGCCCAGTGTGCCACAGAACACACTTTAGAAAATATTGGGTAAAATTCTGTTAGAAAAAATAAAAAAGAATTGTTAAAAGCAAACAGCTTTGTGACAATGGCACACTATACCTGATAACCAATCCTTCAGGCAATAGGAAGTGTGCTCACACTCAGTACTGTGACACTGAGAAAAATCCAAGGCACTGTAGCCCTCAAAAGTGGGATACTTAGAAAGGAAATACAGCCATTTAAAGCACTTAAAAGTGAAATTCTTGAAGCCACACTACTACGAGGATGATCTAGGTAAAATAGCCTCTTATTACTGGTCTTATTAACACTTATTCTTAAAATTCCAGAAAAGTAACTTCCTTTTATGAAGTCATGATAGAATTCTCCACTTTAGAAATGTTAGATGTCCCCATTCCTCACTGCCACATGCTCATGTAGCTTATTGTTTATGAAACTGGCATGGTGCTAAACTCTTTGCAGTGTCACTATCTGTGATGGTTAGTTTTATGTTTCAAAATGGCTGGGCCATGGCGCCCAGATATTTGGTCAAACATTATTCTGGATGTTACTGTGAAGATTCTTTTGGTTGAGATCAACATTTAAATCAGTGGACTTTGAGTAAAGCAGATTACCCTCCATAATGGATGGGTTATGATTGGATAGGAGGGCCACATCCAGTTGGCTAAAGGCCTTAATAGAACAAAAACTGGCTTCCCCAGAGCCAGAAGGGTTTCTATCAGCAGTCTGCCTTAGGACCTGGACTGCAATTCTTCCTTGGGTCTCCAGCCTGACTCCCCACCCAGCAGACTTTTGATTGCCAAGCTTTCACAATTACATGAGCCAATTTATCAAACTCAATCTCTCTCTATGTCTCTTTCTCCCTTTCTCTCTCTCTCTCTCTCGCTATATATATATATATATATATATATATATATATACACACACACACACACACACATATGTATGCAGATGTATATACACACAGACATATATAGATATTATACATATATATTTATGTATATATTTTATATATACACATCCTGTTGGTTCTGTTTCTCTCGAGAGCCCTGATGAACTCAGTGTCTGTCCCTTGTCTGCTTCCCTAGCTAAATGGAGAGTTCCTTGAAGGGAAGGAGCATGGCTATGTACCTCTCTTACTCAGGGTCTAACTCTCCACTTGGCATAAAGTAAGTACGTTTAAAATGACATAAATGAAATTGAAATTATTAATGTTATAAATTATTTAGTTTAGTGGAAGTATAAAAATTACTTTTACAATAAGAAAAATAAAAACTTTCAGTGGCCTAGAAATCTCTACATCTTTTTAGCTTTCCCTAAAAGTCCAATAAGCATTTTTAAGGAATTTAAAAATTCAGCAACTATTTTTTTTAACCTGCAAAGTATAGGATAAAGAGAACATTCCAGTGGACCTAAAAAGATGAACTTTCAATCATTCCACTATGAGCTAAAAGAACTAAGTTTAGCAATAGATTAAGTGAAAAACAAGAACAAGAAAGAGAAATTGGAAATGCTAAATTGTACAACTTTTAATTATTTCAAGGACTAATTATGTTAAATGCATATAAATGCCACAAGGTATAAGTTTAGTAGACTAATAAAAGTTGCACAGACATATTGAAGAAAATATTAATAATTAACATATAACAAACACAACCAATAGTATATATTTTGGTTGCTTAGGGAAGGTAAACTTTTTGCATATTTCCAGAAAATATTTAGATTACACAAACTAAAATATTTAAGACTAAAAAAAAATGATGAGACAATGGTTCAATGAATAAATGAATAGAGGGATAAGATTATGAAAGAATTTTGTATAAAAATTAAAATAGTCACATTATCAAGGATCAAACAAGCCCCAAATTATTTAAATGCCTACATTAAAAAGGGAAAGAGGGAAAAATCCATAACATTCACAATTAAAGCAAAGAAGATCACTTACTTAAAATATATGGGAAAATCTCAGCTCTCCATACTTGTTGGAGATGCAAATCACTAATTTGTAGCCAGAACTTTCAAAATTGATGGGTGGAGCAATGAAATAGCAATAAGTAGTTTAATGTAGCTGTTGTACAGGGACAGAGTGTCAGGAAATGGGACTAATACTTTCTGTTTTTCCTCTCTTCCTAAGCTTCCTGGCTAACGTCTTATCTGTGCATGATTTTCTACATCGTCATGTAGGTGGAACCAGATTGTAGATGTCCTTAAATGCCATAGAAAGGGGTTTAGATTTCATTCTAAGAAGGCAATGCGAGTCCATTCAGAGACTGTGAAGTGGAAGAATAGCATGATCAAATCTGTCTGGTTGGTGAACTGAAGCAAAACAAATATGATATCTGAGGGTATATTAATGAAATTCAATAAATGGTCGTTCTATCCTTATTTATTGGGCAAGGCTCTGTGCTAAGAAATAAATACAAAGAAAACAGATAAAATCCAACCCTTGTGGATGTTGTTGTCCAGTGGAGACACTTCCATAGTCCATGGAAAAGCTTAATTAAATCAGATGAGAAACTCAGTCTAAGAATATTTGACCTAATCAGAGCATCAGCAATTACTTGGTGCAGTCCTCTCATATTTACAGAAAATAAAGGTGAGGCTAAAAAAGAATCAGAGTTCTGATTTGAGTTTGGCAGTCGTATATTCTATATGGACCACAATGCTAGATTTTGGAATCTGTGTTTCCAAACTCTAAGCATGAACTTTAAGGAAGGTATCCATTATGGGTCATAGTTGCTCAGTTTGTATTTATCTTAACAGAATTTCTTACCTTAAACATAGATATAGGGATGGATGTAAATGTAGATAGAAATAGAGATAGATGTTTGATTTAAAGGGTAGCATGATGATGTAGAAGCCCATGCACAGGAAGTTTAGAAAGAGAGGGAAAACAGAAAGTGAGAGCATAGGAACATCAACAATACATAGCATTGCAACATATCAATAGATTAACAAAAGCTGATACTGAGTGCCAGAAAAAATGTACTCCGAGGTCTTAAAGTTCCATGTGAATTTTAAAATTGTGCCTAAATTTAACAATTTTAACCCGTATAAATGACCCATCATTGAAAATTAATCCAAGTGTAATTCGCATGTTCTAGACAACCACTTTATGAGTAAGTTCTCCCATAAAATTTCAGGACCACTTTTGCAGTGATAATTGCATTGGTACTAAGTGAAATCCAAATGACCCCACAGAGCACTCTTTAAATGAAGGTTTATAGTTGCGCAAGTAGAAAAGGTGATGAGGGAATTCAGGCATCTTTTGGAAGTTAGAGGAGAAGGTAACATAGGCATCCCAAACGCAAAACTCCCTAAGTTGTGTCTGTCAGTAATACATTCAGATTGTGAGTGAATGGATACTGTGACATCCATGACAACTCAGTTCAAGTGAGAGTAGTAAACACACATGAAGAAATGTCACTTATTTTTTTAGACTGCAATGCCTAATAAAATAATGATTATTAAAAAATTATTACGTCATTGAAACAGAAAAGCAGTGATTCAATTGAAGCAAAGTGACTCTCTAAATGTCTTCTTAACCATTCAGTGTTGATACGTTTGTCCTTTATAATCGTTTGTTCATAGAATGATTTTCTCATTGGGCATGAACTCCTGTAAAGCAAGAATAGTGCCTTAAACAGCTTTACTGAGATCTAGTTCACATACCATGCAATTCACCCATTTAAAGTGTATGATTCATATATACACTACCAAATGTAAAATAGATAGCTAGTGGGAAGCAGCTGCATAGCACAGGGAGATCAGCTCAGTGCTTTGTGACCACCTAGAGGGGTGGGATAGGGAGGGTGGGAGGGAGGCTCAAGAGGGAGGAGATATGGGAATACACGTATATGTATATGTATAGCAGATTCACTTTGTTATAAAGCAGAAACTGACACACCATTGTAAAACAATTATACTCTGTTAAAGATGTTAAAATAAATAAATAAATAAAGTGTATGATTCAATGGTTTGAGTATAATACATTATTAATTTTTAAAATTGTGGTTAAATGTATATAAATAAAATTCGCCATTTTTTCCCATAAATTTATTTATTTATTTATTTATTTTTGGCTGCGTTAGGTCTTCGTTGCTGCACGCGGGCTTTCTGTAGTTGCTACGAGTGGGGAGCCACTCCTCGTTGCAGCGCGTGGGCTTCTCATTGCGGTGGCTTCTCTTGTTGCGGAGCACAGGCTCTAAGCACGCAGGCATTTGACTAATATTTATTATTTTGTTGAGTTCTCCCAATAAGATATTTTTATTCTTATTTTAAAGATGAGGACACTGAACCCCACAGGGGTTAATCACCTTGTCAGTTATACATACAAAGTTAAGAGGTGAAACCAAACCCAGATCTTCAAGGCCTGCACTTTCTCCCACTAGAGTGGGCATTTCAGTCAGTTTCAAAGCAGCAAATCAGAACTCAGGAGGTTATAGATAGATGCCCAAAGAACAAAAATAGAATATTAAAACCACAATTTACCCATGTAGGAGAATAAAGGAAAACAATACAAATACAACAGCAGAATTCAAAATAGTCGGAGGCCATTTAGCAGAGGGGCAAACAGCAACAAACAGGCACATGTACCTGATGAAATCTACTCTCTTCTTATAATGGTGTAATTAGGTTGGAATCAGTCCTGAGTCACCAAGCAAAATTTAAGTTTTGTCTCTTATTTTTAGGGTACCAATAAAAATTATAAGGAATTAAGGAAAGATTTCTAATAGGTACTTAATATAAAAGGTTTGGTCCTGGAGTAGATGTATTCATTCAACAGAATTTCATTGAGTATCTAATATGTGCAGTATACTTAGGCAGTATTCCAGGCATTGGTGATGCAACAGGAAATAAAACAGAGAAAAATCCCTGACCTAGAGAAATTAAATTTTAATGGATATTGAATCTTGTATAAGATCTCTTAAGTGTCAGGTAAACAGATTACTTTGTACCATGCTTTCACTATTAATTTGCAGTCATCTCTACATCTTGTAAGTCTGAGCTAAACCCTTTGTAAACCAGGCAATGTGTCCTTCCTCTCCTGTTAGGCCACAAGTCATGTCTTCAGTTCTTACAGCAGCCATCACAGCACTCAGCTCCTCTTAGGGCCACACACACGATCTGAATTCAATCATTGTTGTTTTGCTGGGCTTTACAACAATTACAAGAAAAGGAGAGACTGTGTTCCACCAAGTTGCATCCAGGACTCGGAAACTCAGAGCCCATTTGGATCAAGAGAGAGAAGCTCACGGAGGGACCAGTGCCCAGACTCATCTCCAGCTAACACGTGGGAAAGTTACATAACTGCCCTTTCTTATTCATCACCCCAACTAGGCTTTAGTTGAAATGTCAGATGTTCATCCTTGCCGTTGCGTAGTTGTCTCTGCTTTGGAATTGCCCCTGTGCTACTTTCAGTACTAAATGAAGACTCTGGTATAACATTGGGCCTATTCCTCCAGGTCCACTGAGCTATCAGCTTAGAATCAAGGTCCCACTTTCTTCTTAGAGACCTGCCCCTTCCCTTGTCCAACTGCCAAAGAAACAGACTGCTCCTGCCAAGGTTTCAGAAACTGCAGTCTTTGAATGGTGCAAGAAAGACTGTGTTTTGGTACAAGTTCAAGAAAGCTCTCGGGATCCTGCTTAGGAGGAAATCAGCCAAAACAAAGGGTTAGGAGGGAGTGATGGGGGAAGCTGTTTGATCCAATATCAAATCTCACCACTGACTCCTTTGAACAAAGGCTATCAAATGAAGTCCTCTCCTTGCGAGCTGTGTGAATTGGATTCCACTTACCTTCTGCCTCTTAGGCCCTCCACTCAAGCAAGGGAGTGAATGACACGGGTGTGGGCAGTCCTTTCGGAGCTGGATGATTTAGTGAAGCATCTGGGGGATAGGGATCAAGTGAGGGGGATTTGGAAGGAGGAGGGGACTGAGCAAGAGGACTTTCCATCCCTCTGTTTGTAGTGCTGATAGGACCACATTGGTTGGGAGGTGGAGGAAGGAGGGCTCACTGTTCCCAAGGTTTGCACTCTGCCATAGAGCTAGTGGGGAGCTTTTGAAGAAAGATTGCCCCACCCCATTCCCCACCCAAGGCCCGGGGAAGGACTTGGGTCGAATTAATGATCTGGAAACAGTCAAAATCCAGTTGCTGTTTGGCTCTCCACTTCCAGGGAAATGTGAGCTGTCTGTTTTTGATTACTTTGCTCTTATCACATCAGGCTGTTCTTTATTAGAGGCAGTTTCATTTCCAAGAAACCTGTTTTGCTTCTCCTCCCTTGCTGTCTTCTGGGGCCCTGCCTCCTCCCTGTCCACCCACTCTGCCTCACCATTTCACCCCTCACCCCATCTACCACTGCATCAACTCCTTGCTTGTCCAGGAAATAAGCTGCTACATGACCCTAGCTAATACCAGACCTAAAAAAAAAAAAGATTAAATTTCAGTCAGTGGCTGCAGCCGATGGCAAAATATTACTCCCCTGCCTTTGCCTTTTCTAGGTTACTACCTTCTGCCTATGTTGTTAATGGGACAACGGACCTCAGTCCATTTTGTTGTCAAAAGTCAACAACTTGGTGGAAGTAGCCACTGTGTTTGCAAGTAGGACTCCTTGTGAGAGTCCTGGTGACCCATAGTTTGAAAGGCAGGATAAAGCAACACATCTGGATGTGGACTTCCCTGGTGGCACAGTGGTTAAGAATCCACCTGCAAATGCAGGGGACACGAGTTTGATCCCTGGTCTGGGAAGATCCCACATGCTGCAGAGCGACTAAGCCTATGTGCCACAACTACTGAGTCTGGGCTCTAGAGCCCACAAGCCACAACTACTGAAGCCCATGTGTCACAACTACTGAAGCCTACATGCCTAGAGCACATGCTCCACAACAAGAGAAACCACAGCAAAGAGTAGCCCCTGCTCGCCACTATTAAAGAAAAGCCCATGCACAGCAATGAAGACCCAACACAGCCAAAAATTAATTAATTGATTTTTATAAAAGACATCTGAATGAGCTGAGCAGACTCACTCCAGTGTCTTTTCCCTCAGAACTCACCAATGTTCACAAACGCTGAGCAACTTCTATTGATCCATGTGTTCCACCAGGACCCAAGGCTGTTCTTAGCCAATGAGAATTGACTGGGTGGCCTGTTTCTTGCCCAGGTATCACTCAGTGAGACCCTGGTAACACCCTGTGCCTCACTGAAAGTTCCTCTTACATTCATTTTCTTCTATTTGTATTCCTTCTTTCCGTCTCCCTCACATTTCCTCTCCCTCCACACTTTTCCAATTTCCCCCATCTTTTCTTAGAGTCTTACTCATGATGACTATGGTTGAAGGGCTTACAAATTTCTCCCTCACCAGTGTAAGGACTATCACCTAGAGTCCTCTGAGGTCTTCCTGCCCTTAAGCTTTAGAGAAGATTGCCACAACTCCATTCCCTCTTATGCCTTCCCTGTAGAATTCCAAAGTCCACCTCCAATTTTCTGTGCATTTCTCAAGAGGTAGCTTCTTCAAAAATCAACCTGGTTCTCAAATCCTGTTTTTACCAAGCAACAACCATGTGGACATTAATCTTGCTCTTGCCATGTTATTTATTTCTATACCAAAGTCACCCAGATAAGAACCTGGAACCTTCCTTGGTTTAAAAAAACAACAGCTCTCACCAGGCACATGTGTGTAAGTAGACAGAGATGTTTATATTAGAACAACACACACAACTTCAAATTACATATGGAGATCACTTTATGTGAAATAGTCAAACCATACTTGAAGATTTTTCATAGACTAGCTGGCCCCAGCCTCATCCCCTCTCACTGTCCCCTCTTCCTCCATCTCTCCTCTCATCACCTCCTTGCTGTTCAGTCTTTGTTATTGCAAAAGGGCCATCCATTTTTAAAGACCCACATTCCTTAGGCAAAAGACCTGTACACTGAAAACAGTAAGATGCTGATGAAAGAAATGGAAGATGACACAAACAGATGGAAAGATATACCATGTTCTTGGGTTGGAAGAACCAGTATTGTCAAAATGACTACCCAAGGTAATCTACAGATTCAAAGCAATCTCTATCAAATTACCAATGACTATTTTTACAGAACTAAAACAAAAGATCTTAAAATTTGTATGGAGAAACAAAAGACCCAAAATAGCTAAAGCAATCCTGAGAAAGATAAACGGAACTGGAGGAATCAGGCTCCCTGACTTCAGACTATACTACAAAGCTGCAGTCATCAAGACAGTATGGTACTGGCACAAAACAGAAATATAGATCAATGGAACAGGATAGAAAGCCCAGAAATAAACCCATATACCTATCATCAATTAATCTATGACAAAGGAGGCAAGACTATACAATAGAGAAAAGAAACTCTTTTCTATAGACAGCTACATGTAAAAGGATGAAATTAGAACATTCTTTAACACCATACACAAAAATAAGCTCAAAATAGATTAGAGACCTAAATGTAAGATCGGATAATGTAAAACTCTTAGAGGAAAATATAGGCAGAACACGCTTTGACATAAATCACAGCAAAATCTTTTTTGAACCATCTAGAGTAATAGAAATAAAAACAAAAATAAACAAATGGGACCTAATGAAACTTAAAAGTTTTTGCACAGCAAAGGAAACCATAAATAAGATGAAAAGAAAACCCTCAGAATGGGAGGAAATATTTACAAATGAAGGAACTGACAAAGGATTAATCTCCAAAATTTACAAGAAGCTCATGCAGTTCAATATCAAAAAAAACAAACAACCCAATCCAAAAACGGGCAGAAGACCTAAATAGACATTTCTCCAAAGAAGATATACAGATTGCCAACAAACACATGAAAGGATGCCCAACATCACTAATCATTAGAGAAATGCAAATCAAAACTACAATGAGATATCACCTCACACCAGCCAGAATGGCCATCATCAAAAAATCTACAAACAATAAATGCTGGAGAGTGTGTGGAGAAAAGGGAACCCTCTTGCACTGTTGGTGGGAATGTAAATTGATACAGCCACTATGGAGAACAGTATGGAGGTTCCTTAAAAAACTAAAAATAGAACTACCATACAATCCAGAAATCCCACTACTAGCCATCTACCCTGAGAAAACCATAATTCAAAAAGAGTCATGTACTACAATGTTCATTGCAGCTCTATTTACAATAGCCAGGACATGGAAACAAACTAAGTGTCCATCAACAGATGAGTGGATAAAGAAGATGTGACACATATATACAATGGAATATTACTCAGCCATAAAAAGAAACGAAATTGAGTTATTTGTAGTGAGGTGGATGGACCTAGAGACTGTCATACAGAGTGAAGTAAGTCAGAAAGAGAAAAACAAATACCATATGCTAACACAGATATATATGGAATCTAAAAAAAAAAATGGTTCTAAAGAACCTAGGGGCAGGACAGGAATAAAGATGCAGACACAGAGAATGGACTTGAGGGCACGAGGAAGGGGAAGGGTAAGCTGGGGCAAAGTGAGAGAGTGGCATGGACTTAAATATACTACCAAATGTAAAATAGATAGCTAGTGGGAAGCAGCCACATAGCACAGGGAGATCAGCTCGGTGCCTTGTGACCACCTAGCGGGGTGGGATAGGGAGGGTGGGAGGGAGGGAGACAAAAGAGGGAGGAGATATGGGGATATATGTATATGTATAGCTGATTCACTTTGTTATAAAGCAGAAACTAACACACCACTGTTGGTGGGAATGTAAATTGGTACAGCCACTATGGAGAACAGTAATGGTGGTTCCTTAAAAAACTAAGAATAGAGTTACCATATGATCCAGCAATTCCACTCCTAGGTAAAACTGTGATTCAAAAGGATACATGCACCCCGATGTTCATTGCAGTGCTGTTTACAGTAGCCAGGACATGGAAGCAACCTAAATGTCCAGTGACAGGTGAATGGATAAAGAAGATGTAGTACATATATACAATGGAATGTTACTCGGCCATTGAAAAGAATGAAATAATGCCATTTGCCTCAACATGGATGGACATAGAGATTATCATACTAAGTGAAGTAAGTCAGAGAAAGGTAAGTATCATATGCTATCACTTATATGTGGAATCTAAAAGAAAATGATACAAATGAACTTATTTACAAAACAGAAACACTCACAGACTTAAAGAACAAAGTTATGGCTGCCAGGACGAAGGGGTGGGGGAGAGGGATAGAGTGGGAGTTTGGCATTGACAATGTACACACAGGTATATTTAAAATAGATAACCAACAAGGACCTCCTGCATAGCACAGGGAGAGAAAGAGTTTAAAATTTAATCATTAAATTTTTCTTCTGGATTGTTTAAAAAAAAGAGAGAAAGAAAGAAGGAAATCTTCTGTTCAGAAGGGGAGAACAAGGAAAAAAAAAAGACCCATCTTCCTTAAACAGCAGTCATAGGATTATTTTTAATGTTTAATTATAAAACATTTGGAACATTTAGAAAGTACAGAAAATAATACCACTGATAAGATTTTTAGATTTAGATGTTGAAATATTGCCATTTTTGTTTCAGCCTGCTTTCTCTCTCGCTCTCTCTCTGAAATAAAATGCTTCCCAATGCAGCTAAAAGCCCAGGCCCATCCCTTTCCTTCCCTCCCACCCTCCCTAAAGTTAACCGATATTCAAGAGTTGTTGCATCATTCTCCTGCATATTTTTGTATTTTTATTGTATATGAATGTTTCTACAAACAATATAGAGTATTGTCTGTGTGTTTAAAAATATTTGCTTAAGTGGTGTATTGTACTGGATGGTGAGAATGAGCTTTGTGAGAAAGAACAACATTACAACCTTATCTTACTCTGGTTTCTATTTTCTCCAATCTCAGCCCTGAGCCCAGTGGCCCAACGTCTTGTACTCAACACATGTGAATGAATTCATGATAAAATAATCTCCTCAAAATCATCAATAACTAAAATATGCCAAGTTAAGTGGTAAACCAAGATAGATGATATTTATACACTTTTTAATTTTTAGCAGAAAACTTCAAGGAGTACAAATAACTCTTCCAACATAGGTATGTAGAGGAAGGGGCTTCATGATGCCTCATTAAGGAGCCTCCTGACCTCAGGGCATAATTTGTGTCTCCCTGCTCATGACTCACAATGACAGATTTCAGTGGGATCTCCTGAGACTGAAGTTCTCAGCCCATATCCTCCCATTCCCAAAGCTGGTGACCTCATGGATGAGTATAGCCTCTCCTCTTACCTCACCCTGAGTTCATCCCCTCAAATGCCAGGAAGAGCACCTGACATCATTGTCTGTGAAGCAGCCAAGGACACCATCAGTCGTTTGGGTGAATGGATAGGGTCTGTATCCCTAAGGCATTATTCATTCTGCCAGATTGTGAAGGAGCAGAATTGGAGTTCTGTGGTCTACACTCCCACTTGCAACTCTGTAAGACTGAAACCTCACCCAAAGTGACAGTGTGGGGAGCTGTTCCAACCTCCTTAGTTACCCTGAACTTTAGTAGAGTGGCCATATAATTTATATATATGGATGTATAGTTGCCCTAAGTCAGTAACCCTGAATAAAGCCAACATGGAAGGCATCTCAAGTGATACATTATCCAGAGCCTCAGAAAATGATGCCCTTGATCCCCCTTCCAGTGTAAGTGTAAGGATGAATGAGTCCATTCTCTTACACCTGAATGTGAAGACCTAACTTCTTATAGTTTAGTTTGGGTAACAGAGACAACTTTTCAGCAGACAGTAAGCCTATTCACTCTTCATTTCTTTAGTCTTTCTATACTGGGATGAAATTAGGGCCAACTCCCTCACAGTCTTCTGAAAGTCTGCAGCAAATGACAACTTATATCAGACCAACATAAATCAGGGGAGAAGAAAAATGTTCCCAGTGGCTTAAAACTGTGGCTCTGAAGTAGAGTCCATTTGATGTCAATAGTGGCATTTGCCAGCTGACCATAAAGTTCCATGAATAACAACATGGGGATTTTAATATTAGATAAATTTGGGTTTGAGTCTCAGCTTCATCACTACTCTCCATGTGACCTTAGACAAATGACTTATCTAAACCTCACTTCATCCATCTGTAAAATGGCAGGTAAGGATAACATCAATCTCAAAATTTAGTTAGAAGCTTTCAGTGAGGTAGTGAATTTAAAGCCCCAAGGACAGGGCTTGGCACATTTTAAGTGCCTGACAAATATTAGTTGTAATTATTACTCATACCACTTAAATCTTCACTGTATTTTGTCAGCATCCTCTCTCTCTAATTCCACACATATACTCTCTGTCAAATCAAACTGGCTACTTAACTTTTTTTTTTTTTGCGGTATACGGGCCTCTCACCGTTGTGGACCCTCCCATTACAGAGCGCAGGCTCCAGACGCGCAGGCTCACTGACCATGGCTCACGGGCCCAGCCGCTCCGCGGCATGTGGGATCTTCCCGGACCGGGGCACGAACCCGTGTCCCCTGCATCGGCAGGCGGACTCTCAAACATTGCGCCACCAGGCAAGCCCTGAAAGACGTTTTTGATTGTTACATCTGGGAGGATGTCACTGGCATCTAGAGGGTAGAGGATGGCGATGCCGCTAAACACTGATGGTTAATACATAATCCTACAATACATAGCCTCCCTCAACAAAGGATTATTGGTCCAAACTGTCAATAGTACCAGCACTGAGAAACCCTGTATAGCCAGTCCCTTGACCACATATACTATCTGTGTGGTAGAAAAAAAAATGTGTCATCTTCTGGTATGTATTTTTCTTTTCTTTTTAGTAGTGGAATTGACACCTCATCATGTGGCCAGTTTAGAGACTGTATGTTACAGCCTCTCTTGCAGCTAAGCAATATATAAAAGTTCTGTCTCACTTCCTTAAAAAGAAGATGCTGTCTTTTCTCGTTTTTCTGAATGATGGAATGTGGTCCTGGTGTCAGTGAGCCACTGTCAATCATTCAAAGAAAAATAATATTCAATGGGGATGACAAATCAATAAGATAAAGGTAAACTGGATCCTTGAATGACCTTGTGGAGTGGAGCTGTCTACCTAACCCAGACCAGCCACCTCCTCTGAACCATTTCGGGAATGAGAAATAAACTTGATCCACAGTATTTAGGGCCCTGATTTTTTTTTTAATTTTATTGAAGCATAGTTGATTTAGAATGTTGTGTTAATTTCCACTGTACAGCAAAGTGACTCAGTTATACATATATTCTTTTTCATATTCTTTTCCATTATAGTTTATCACAGGATATTGAATATAATTACCTGTGCTATACAGTAGGACCTTTTTGTTTATCCATCCTATGTATACTAGAACAAGCACTCATATTTTAAAACCACCACATTTTCTAGGAATTTCTATGAATTTTTTTAAACATCTTTATTGGAGTATAATTGCTTTACAATGTTGTGTTAGTTTCTACTGTATAACAAAGTGAATCAGCTATATATATATATGTATCCCCATATCCCCTCCCTCTTTCATCTCCCTCCCACTCTCCCTATCCCACCCCTCTAGGTGGTCACGAAACACCGAACTGATCTCCCTGTGCTATGCAGCTGCTGCCCACTAGCTGTCTATTTTACATTTGGTAGCGTATATGTGTCAATGCCACTCTCTCACTTTGTCGTCCCAGCTTACCCTTCCCCCTCTCCGCGTCCTCAAGTCCATTCTGCACATCTGCGTCTTTATTCCTGTCCTGCTAGGGCCCTGATTTTTTAAATCTTGGTTGACGCCACAACTGACATACCATCTACATACTGATGAAGCTGTAGTTTGTAATCGTAGCCTTGAACTTTCCTCTAAACTCCAAAATTATAGAATTAAGTACTTATTTGATTTGTACTCTTGGATTTCTCCTGGACATCTCAAACTTAACATTTTCAAACTGAGCTCTTGATTTAACCACCAAACCGCTTCTCTCCCAGCCTTTCCTTTTCTCAATAGGTGACTAGAAATTGTAAGCCATCCTTGATTACCTCCTCTCAACCCTAGATCCATTCTTTCACTTCTTCTTCCAAAATAAGCATGATGTACACCCATTTTTTTGCTTGCTCTAGCAACCATCCTGGTTCAAGCCACAGGCATCTCTCCCTTGATCACAGTGACAGCCTCCATACTGGGCTTCCTGATTTCTCCCTTGATCCTCCAATCTACATTCCACAGATAAGCCAGAGTAAATCTTTCTAAAATAAAAACCAGATAATTTCATGCCTTTTCACAAATACTCTCAATGTCTTCCCAGTGCACTCAAAATAGAACTCATACTTCTTACCCAGAGCCCACAGATCTAGTCCCTGGTCCTCACTACCTTACAACTTCATCTTGGGTCACTCTTCCCCTTTATGCTTGATGCCAAGCCACACTGATCTCCTTCCAATTCCTCACACAAATAAAGCTCTCTCCTGTTTCAGGACCTTCATTCATGCTATTCCCTTTTTCTGAGTGCATGTCCCTGTGCTTTTTCTATGGCTGACCTGTCTTATCCTGCAAACTCGTATCTTCAGAGATGCTTCCAGGCTCATGCTAAATAAGCTTCTTCTTTATCTCCTTATTTTTCTCTATTAACGTGTCCTGTTTATTTCCTTTATGGGGCTTATTACCATTTATTGTTATTATACATGTACTTGTATGTGTGTTTTTATCTCCCCCATGACTGCAGGGATTCTGATTGTTTTATTCACCGATGTGTACTTACTATCAATATTGCCAGGCACATAGTAGTCACTCAAGATTATGTGAGTATGAATGCTCACATAATGAGCATTATGTGAGTATGTGTGTTCTTTATTTAAATTTAATTGAATGAAAGAGTATCTCAACAAAACAAAGTTTACCCTATGTACCTCCCCATTAATTCTAACCAGCTGAAAGTAGGTTACAGTGAACATTAAGGACAGCCTCAAAAGAGAAAGAGGTTACACTCAGGCAATGTGAAACATAACAAAAGACTTAATGAGAGATGATTGGACACAGTGGAGGGTGTGTGTTGTAGGGAGGAACATGATGCTGGCTTGGGAACACGGATCTCTGCTCAAGCCATCACTCAGTTCTAGTAATAGGAAAATATAAAACAGGTTCAACTCTTAGAGGCTAATTGTTTAAGATGTAAGTTAAGAAGAAAGGAAACAGGGAAGAAGAAAGGAAGGAAGGAAGGGAGGAAAACAAGGTACAAAATGTTCCTGACATTTTTATTCCTACGCAGTCAAGAGCAAAAATCACCAGGGAAGAGAGAAATCTAATCAAATACTTGGAAAACTTTATTACTGGAACTAAAGTGATTAGTGCTGGTCTTTGACAAAGATCTTGTTGAATAGTTGGCCTCCAGTCCCAGTCCCTGATGACAGGCTGTCTGTGCATAAATTATTCATGTCTTTTCCAGCAAGAACTGGTCACACCACTTTCTTCTACTTTTCCTGATGCTGCCTCTAGGGGTCTGTACCTACCCACGGTCTCCCCAACACTGTGCAGGATGTCTCATATCTGAGACTGATTTCACAACTTGTCAACATTGGCCCTGGGGATGCCAGTGCTTGATGTGTTTCCCTGATTTTCTTCCAAAGAGCAAAAGCACCTTGAGGATGAGGATCACAAGAAACCAACATTATTCTCAGGTCTGTTATGTACCAGGTATTTTACATGAGTTTAAAGTCAATTCTTCAGAAAACCCAATGTGAAAAGTATTATTATCCCCATTTTACACATGAGGAAAATAAGGCTAAGAGATTTATGTACTCTATCTCTGTCACACAGCTAATAAGAGGCTGTGTCTGGTCCAGTTAACTGCAAAGCATGTGTTCTCTGTATATATGGGACCTCAACTATAAGACAGGAGAACTTGTGAGATAAACAAAACTACCTCGCTAGAGCCAGAGTGATATTTTTAAAAACATAGACCTAATCATGTCACTCTCCTGCTAAAAAAACCTCTTGAAATAGCTCCTTCCCACCTGGAGGTTGCACACACACACACACACACACACACACACACACACACACACACAAACACACACACATACACACTATTCAGAGTTTCATTTACATGACTACTTCTCTTCAACCTTTTCTATACTCCAAAACAGTGGTTCTCCAAATTCAGGGTGTGTATAAATTATATGGGAAAATTGCTAAAATTTTTAATTGCCCGGCCTCACTATCAGAAAGTCAACATCAGTGGATCTGGAGAGGTGATCAAAATGTGCATGTTAAAAAATCACCTGAAATGTTTCTTTTCTTTTTTCTTTTTCTTTTTTTTTTTTTTTTTTTTTTTTTTGGCCATGCCATGCAACATTCAGGATCTTTGTTCCCTGACCAGGGATCGAACCTGTGCCCCCTGCAGTGGAAGCACAGAGTCCTAACCACTGGACCACCAGGGATTTCTGTTACCTGAAATGTTTCTGATGCAGGTGTTTCCAAGGACTGCATCCTGAGAGGAATTCCAGGTCGTAAAATTTCATTATATTTTTGCCTTCCTCTCTGTAGCTCTTTCATTAAACACTCATTTATTAACAAACATTTGTTTAGCATGCACTATACTCCAGACATTTTTCTAGGCTTTGGGAACATGGCAGTTACAAAGAAAACCACAGGGTTTTGGCTCTCCTGGAGCTTGCAGTCTTACTGGAGTAAAACCAAAAAATTTTAAAATGCACATAAGGTATATCAGGTGGCAAAGAGTATTATGAAGAAAAATAAGAAGATGGCAGAGTAGAAGGACATGCTCTCACTCCCAAAATCACAACTAACTGCTGAACAATCATTGACAGGAAGACACTGGAACTCACCAAAAAAGATACCCCACATCCAAAGACAAAGGAGAAGCCACAATGAGATGGTAGGAGGGGTGCAATCACAGTAAAATCAAATCCCATAACTGCTGAGTGGGTGACTCACAAACTGGAGAACACTTATACCACAGAAGTCCACACACTGGAATGAAGGTTCTGAGCTCCATGTCAGGCTACAAAACCTGGGGGTCCAGCAATGGGAGGAGGAATTCCTAGAGAATCAGACTTTGAAGGTTAGCAGGATTTGATTTCAGGACGTCAACAGGACTGGGGAAAACAGAGAGTCCACTCTTGGAGTGCACAAACAAAGCAGTGTGTGAATCAGGACCCTGGGGAAGGAGAAGTGACCCCATAAGAGACTGAACCAGACCTACCTGCTAGTGTTGGAGGATCTCCTGCAGAGGCGGGGGTAGCTGTGTCTCACCGTGAGGACAAGGACACTGGCAGCAGAAGTTCTGGGAAGTACTCCTTGTCATGAGCTCTCCCAGAGTCCACCATTAGACCCACAAAAGAGCTGGATAGCTCCAGTGTTAGGTCACCTCAGGCCAAACAACCAACAGGGAGGAAACCCAGGACTACCTATCAGCAGACAAGCAGATTAAAGTTTTACTGGGCTCTGCCCACCAGAGCAACACTGAGCTCTACCACCACCAGTGGCTCCCATCAGGAAACTTCCACAAGCCGCTTAAATAGCCTCATCCAACATACAGCAGACAGCAGAAACAAGAAGAACTACAATCCTGCAACCTGTGGAACAAAAACCACATTCACAGAAAGATAGACAAGATGAAAAGGCAAAGGGCTATGTACAAAATGAAGGAACAAGATAAAACCACTGAAAAAAAAAAACGAAATGAAGTGGAGATAGGCAACCTTCCAGAAAAAGAATTCAGAATAATGAGAGTAAAGATGATCCAGGACCTCGGAAAAAGAATAGAGACAAAGATTGAGAAGATGCAAGAAATGATTAACAAAGACCTAGAAGAATTAAAGAACAAACAAACAGAGATGAACAATACAATAACTGAAATGAAAAATACACTGGAAGGAATCAATAGCAGAATAACTGAGGCAGAAGAACAGATAAGTGACCTGGAAGACAGAATGGTGGAATTCATTGTTGTGGAACAGAATAAAGAAAAAAGAATGAAAAGAAATGAAGACAGCCTAAGAGACTTCTGGGACAACATTAAACACAACAACATTCACATTATAGAGTTCCCAGAAGGAGAAGAGAGAGAGAAAGGACCTGAGAAAATATTTGAAGAGATTACAGTCAAAAATTTCCCTAACATGGGAAAGGAAATAGCCACCCAAGTCCAGGAAGCACAGAGAGTCCCAGGCAGGATAAACCCAAGGAGAAACAGGCTGAGACACATAGTAATAGAACTGACAAAAATTAAAGACAAGGAAAAATTATTGAAAGCAACAAGGGAAGAATGACAAATAACATACAGGGGAATTCCCATAAGGTTAACAGCTGATTTCTCAGCAGAAACTCTGCAAGCCAGAAAGGAGTGGCATGATATATTTAAAGTGATGAAAGAGAAGAACCTACAACCAAGATCACTCTACCTGGCAAGGATCTCATTCAGATTCGATGGAGAAATCAAAAGCTTTATAGACAAGCGAAAGCTAAGAGAATTTAGCACCACCAAACCAGCTCGACAACAAATGCTAAAGGAACTTCCCTAAGTGGGAAACACAAGAGAAGAAAAGGACCTACAAAAACAAACCCATAACAATTAAGAAAATGGTAATAAGAACATGAATATTGATAATTACCTTAAACATGAATGGATTAGATGCTCCAACCAAAAGACACAGGCGGCTCACTGAATGGATACAAAAACAAGACCCATATATATGCTGTCTACAAGAGACCCACTTCAGACCTAGGGAAACATACAGACTGAAAGTGAGGGGATGGAAAAACATATTCCATGCAAATGGAAATCAAAAGAAAGCTGGAGTAGCGATACTCATATCAGATAAAATAGACTTTAAAATAAAGATTGTTACAAGAGACAAAGGAGGACACTACATAATGATCAAGGGATCAATCCAAGAAGAATATATAACAATTATAAATATATATGCACCCAACATAGGAGCACCGCAATATATAAGGCAACTAATAACAGCTAGAAAAGAGGAAATTGACGGTAACACAATAATAGTGGGGGACTTTTACACCTCACTTACAGCAATGGACAGATGATGCAAACAGAAAATTAATAAGGAAACACAAGCTTTAAATGACACAATAGAACAGATAGATTTAATTGATATTTATAGAACATTCTATCCCAAAACAGCAGATTATACATTCTTCTCAAGTGCACATGGAACATTCTCCAGGACAGATCACATTTGGGTCAAAAATCAAGTCTCAGTAAATTTAAGAAAATTGAAATCATGTCAAGCATCTTTTCTGACCAGAACGTTATGAGATGAGAAATCAATTACAGGGAAAAAAACGTAAAAAGCACAAACACATGGAAGCTTAACAATACATTACTAAATAACCAAGATATCACTGAAGAAATCAAAGAGGAGATCAAAAAATACCTAGAGAAAATTACAACAAAAATCGATGATCCAAAACCTATGGGATGAAGCAAGAGCAGTTCTAAGAGGGAAGTTCATACCAATTCAAGCCTACCTCAAGAAACAAGAAAAATCTCAAATAAACAATCTAACCTTACACCTAGGAACTAGAGGAAGAAGAACAAACAAAACTCAAAGTTAGTAGAAGGAAAGAAATCATAAAGATCAGAGCAGAAATAAATGAAATAGAAACAAAGAAAACAGTAGCAAACATCAATAAAACTAAAAGCTGGTTCTTTGAGAAGATAAACAACATTGATAAACCATAAGCCAGATTTATCAAGAAAAAGAGGGAAAGGACTCAAATCAATAAAATTGGAAATGAAAAAGGAGAAGTTACAACAGCCACTGCAGAAATATAAAGCATCCTAAGAGACTACTACAAGAAACTCTATGCCAATAAAATGGACAACCTGGAAAAAATGGACAAATTCTTAGAAAGGTATAACCTTCCAAGACTGAACCAGGAAGAAACAGAAAATATGAACAGACCAATCACAAGTAATGAAATTGAAACTGTGATTGAAAATCTTCCAACAAACAAAAGTCCAGGACCAGATGGCTTCACAGGTGAATTCTATCAAACATTTAGAGAAGAGCTAACACCCATCCTTCTCAAACTCTTCCAAAAACTTGCAGAGGAAGGAACACTACCAAAATCAATGGTGGTGATGAGGCCACCATCATCCTGATACCAAAACCAGACAAAGATACTACAAAAAAAGAAAATTACAGATCAATATCACTGATGAATATAGATTCAAAAATCCTCAACAAAATACTAGCAAACAGAATCCAAAAACACATTAAAAGGGTCATATACAACGATCAAGTGGGATTTATCCCAGAGATGCAAGGATTCTTCAATATATGCAAATTAATCAATGTGATACACCATATTAACAAACTGAAGAATAAAAACCATATGATCATCTCAATAGATGCAGAAAAAGCTTTTGTCAAAATTCAACACCTATTTATGATAAAAACTCTCCAGAAAGTGGGCATAGAGAAAACCTATCTCAACATAATAAAGGCCATATATGACAAACTCACAGCCAGCATCATTCTCAATGGTGAAAAACTTAAAGCATTTCTTCTAAGATCAGGAACAAGACAAGGATGTCCACACTCACCACTCTTTGATTCAACATAGTTTGGAAGTCCTAGCCACAGCAATCAGAGAAGACAAATAAATAAAAGAAATACAAATTGGAAAAGAAGAAGTAAAACTCTCACTGTTTGCAGATGACATGGTACTATACATAGAGAACCCTAAAGATGCCACCAGAAAACTACTAGAGCTAATCAACGAATTTGGTAAAGTTTGCAGGACACAAAATTGATACAGAGAAATCTCTTGCATTCCTATACACTAATGAGGAAAAATCTGAAAGAGAAATTATGGAAATACTCCCATTTACCATGGCAACAAGAAGAACAAAATATCTAGGAATAAACCTACCTATCGAGACAAAAGACCTGTATGCAGAAAACTATAAGACACTGATGAAAGAAATTAAAGATGATACCAACACATGGAGAGATATTCCATGTGCTTGGATTGGAAGAATCAATATTGTGAAAATGACTATACTACCCAAAGCATTCTACAGATTCAGGGCAATCCCTATCAAATTACCAATGGCATTTTTTATGGAACTAGAACAAATCATCTTAAAATTTGTATGGAGACACAAAAGACCCCGAATAGCCAAAGCAGTCTTGAGGGAAAAAAACAGAGCTGGAGGAGTCCAACTCCCTGACTTCAGACTATACTACAAAGCTACAGTAATCAAGACAATATGGTACTGGCACAAAAACAGAAACATAGATCAATGGAACAAGATAGAAAGCCCAGAGGTAAACCCATGCACATTTGGTCAACTAATCTATGACAAAGGAGACAATGATATACAATGGAGAAAAGACACTCTTCAATAAATTGTGCTGTGAAAACTGGACAGCTACATGTAAAAGAATGAAATTAGAACACTCCCTAACACCATACACAAAAATAAACTCAAAATGGATTAGAGACCTAAACATAAGACTGAACACTATAAAACTCTTAGAGGAAAATGTAGGAAGAACACTCTTTGACATAAATCATACCAAGATCTTTTTTGATCCACCTCCTAGAGTAATGGAAATAAAAACAAAAATAATCTAATGGGACCTAATGAAACTTAAAAGCTTTTGCAAAGCAAAGGAAACTACAAACAAGGTGAATAGGCAGTCCTCAGAATGGGAGAAAATATTTGCAAAAAATCAATGGACAAAGGATTAATCTCCAAAATATATAAACAGCTCATGCAGCTCAATATTAAAAAAAACAAACAACCCATCTAACAATGGGCAGAAGACCTAAATAGACATTTCTCCAAAGAAGACATACAGTTGGCCAAGAAGCGCAAGAAAAGCTGCTCAACATCACTAATTATTAGAGAAATGCAAATCAAAACTACAGTGAGGTATCACCTCACACCAGTTAGAATGGGCATCATAAGAAAATCTACAAACAACAAATACTGGAGAGGGTATGGAGAAAAGGGAACCCTCTTGCACTGTTGATGGGAATGTAAATTGATACAGCCACTATGGAGAGCAGTATGGAGTTTCCTTAAAAAACTAAAAATAGAACTACCGTACGACCCAGCAATCCCATTACTGAGCATATACCCTGAGAAAGCCATAATTCAAAAAGAGTCATGTACCACAATGATCATTGCAGCACTATTTACGTTAGCCAGGTCATGGAAGCAACCTAAATGCCCATCGACAGACGAATGGATAAAGAAGATGTGGTACATATATACAATGGAATATTACTCGGCCATAAAAAAAATGAAATTGGGTCATTTGTAGAGATGTGGATGGATCTAGAGACTGTCATACAGAGTGAAGTAAGTCAGAAAGAGAAAAACAAATATCATATATTAACGCATATATGTGGAACCTAGAAAAATGGTACAGATGAACTGGTTTGCAGGGCAGAAATGGAGACACAGATGTAGAGAACAAACGTATGGACACCACGGGGGGAAAGTGGCGGGGATGTTGGTGGTGGGATGAATTGGGAGATTGGGATTGACATATATACACTAATATGTATTAAATGGGTAACTAATAAGAATCTGCTTTATAAAAAAATAAATAAAATTCAAAAAAAGAAAACTAAGGTAGGGTAAGGAGATAGTGATAGGATGTATTATGTTTATTTATTTAATGTTTTCTCCTTAAAGGAAAAGGCCTCACATGGCTTCTTCACTTCTACATCCTAAGTGTCAGGGACCTAACCCCCAATAAATATCTCTTCAGGTAGAAATAGAACTACCTTACAGATGTTAGAAATAAAGACCCTTATAGTGGCTTTTATAAAGCTAAGAATGATGACATGATGCCTAATGCTGCCACCTAGAGTGGCCTGTGTAAATATTCTAAAGCAAAACTAAGTGATTTAGAACCAAGGAGCTTAAGTTTTATCACAAAAATAGAATAACAGGATTTCCACTTCCAATAAAGATGGAGTAACATGAGACTGGATATATATGAAATGATGGTTTTCAGGCACTGGACATTAAGCAATGCAGGACAGAGATTCCTTTAAAAACAGCAAACAATCAAAGTAAGCACAGTTGTCCCAGTTTACTATCTATAGATATCTTCCAGGCAACAGTGCAGGGAGGTGGAAACCAGGTTGAGCTCAGGCATCTTCCTGAACTAAGGAGAGAGAGCTGGGCGTCCAAGGAGATAAAAGTGCCTAGAATTTGTAAGACAAATCCCTTGAGAGACAATATCTACACAGATAGATTAAATTCCAGAAATGTTCAAAAGATCCCTCCCAAATTTTCAGCTGAGTACTGACCAGCACATGCATGTGAGGAAACCACATGGGGCTGTGGAAAGAACAACCCAAAGGAGAAGAGGTAACAATCAGTGGATTTACACATCCAAGAATTGTTTGTGTTCTCACCAGCCAGAGTGGAAAACCTTGTAAATCATGGTCAATTAGGTAGAACATTCAGAAAGATGCTATCTCTGTCATGGAGAAAAATTAGCCCAGGATAAAAGGCTGCTCCAATCCTACCTCAGAAAGCTTAAAAGCAAGCCTCAAAAGTATCAAACTACTTTAAGTAAGTAATGTTACTGATTCCCAGAACAAAGCTAAAGAATACTTATTCGAATATAAAAACTTCCAGTACCCAACAATTTAACAATGTCTGATACAATCAAAAATTACCAGGCATGCAAAGAAGAAAGAAAACACTACTCATACTAAGGAGAAAAATTAATCAATAGAAACACACCCAGAAAAGACAAAGATAATATAGTTAGTAGACAATGACATTAAAACAGTTTTTATTACTATATTCCATATATTCAAGATGGTAGAAGTAAGATGAACCATGTGGAGATATGGAAGACATATCTCAAGAACCCAGTTGAGGGCTTCCCTGGTGGTGCACTGGTTGAGAGTCCGCCTGCCAATGCAGGGGACGCGGGTTCGTGCCGGTCTGGGAAGATCCCACATGCCACAGAGTGGCTATGCCCGTGAGCCATGGCCGCTGAGCCTGCGCGTCTAGAGCCTGTGCTCCACAACAGGAGAGGCCACAATAGTGAGAGGCCCGCGTACTGCAAAACATAAAAACAAAACAATTGAACTTCTGGAGATGGAAATTATAATGTCTGAGATTAAAAGCATACTGTATAGGCTTAATAACAGATTATACACTGCAAAAGAAAATATTAGTGAACTTGAAGATATAACAATAGAAACTATCCAAAATAAAATACAAAGAAAAAAGAAAGACAAAAAAAATCCCAGAGCTTTAGTAAGTTGTGGGACAACTCCAAGAGGGCTGATAATTAGTTGGAGTCCCTGAAGGGAAGAGAGAGAGGGATAAATAGAAAAAAATATTTGAAGAAAAAAAATGGCAAAAAATTTTTCCAAATGTGATGATCACTATAAAACCCACAGATTCAAGAAGCTTAATGAACCCAAAGCACAAGATATAAAGAAAAATAAGTCAAGGTATGTCATAATCAAAATGTTAAAAACAGTAATAAAGAGAAAATCATAAAAGCAGCTGGGGGGCAGGGGGGAAGCACATTACATACAAAGGAATATAGATAAGAATAGTAGCAGACTTCTCTTCAGGAACAATGTAAGCCAGAATACAGTGGAACAACATCTTTAAAACATGGAAAGAAAAAAAAAAAAAACTGCCAACTTAGAATTCCAAACCCAGAGAAAGTACCCTTCAGAAACAAATGTAAAATAAAGATTTTTTAAGACTCACAAAAGATATAAGGTTAATCACTAGAAGACTGTTTTAAATAAAAGTAATAAGAATGTAATATGAGATGTATAATTTAGACAGAAGTAAAATATAAATATATAACAAAAAGAGCACAAACGCCAAGAGAAGGGGAATAGAATTACGCTGTTATAAGATTTTTATACTATTTGTGAAGTGGTCTAATGTTACTCAAAAGTAGTCTATGAGAAGTTAAAGATGTATGCTATAAACTCTAAAGCATCACACAGAAGAAGGACATAGCTAATAAACCAATAAAATGGAATTTTAAAAATACTGAATTAATCTGAGAGAAGGCAGCAGACTGGGAAAAGGGAACAAAATATAGATGGTACAAATACAAAGATAATAGCAAGATGGTATATTTAAAGCAAACCAATGAATCATATTAATGTTATTAATATGATTAATAACATATTATTAATGTTATATATATTAATATGTTATATATATAAATATATATTTAAAGCAAACCAATGAATCATATTAATGCTAGTCTTCTTTACAGAAACACTTGAAGCTAGAAAACAGAGAAGCAATGTCTTCAAAATTCAAATGAATGACCTTCCACATAGAATTCTACATGCACACTACTAATCACACAAGAGGGTAGAATAAAAATGTTTTCGGTCATGAAATAGTCTCAAGAAATTTAACTGTCTGGTTGGCAGCCATACACTTCCTCACCCAGCTTCACCACGAAAGCACTGCCCACCTCCACCCCACCTTGCTTGGCAGTTCAGGCACCCTATCTCAACTTAATGCAACCATATTCACTGGGTATACCATACTTACCAGGTGCAGTCCTGAGCACCAGGAATCATAGATAGCTAAGTCACTGTCCACATCCTTAACGCGGAGAGCAGATGTATACATAAACATTTCTAGACACAGCAGATGACAGTCAGAGCTAAAGCAGAGCACTGGGAATCTCCTGTGGGGAGATGTGGAATGGAGCAACCAATTGTGTCTGGAGCATTTGGGAAAGCTTCTTGAAAAGCATAGGACTGTATCACATCTAAGATCATCCATCTGGCATCCCCAAAGACCTCTACACGATCTGTCTATGCTCTACCTACCAACAACCAACTGATATGCTACTCCACCAGGCACAGGGCCTCCATCCGACCTGACTCCCCTTCCTCCTCCAAGACTCCCTCTGCTTATATCTGCCGGCTCCCATAACACCCTGACATATATGTCAGACTCACTGGACCCTAGAGTCTTTGTCATTGGTCTTCTCCATCACTGAAAGCACTTCTTCCTATTGATCTAAATCCTGCTCCACCCTTTCAGGGAATACTGGGGCATTTCATTTCCTCCAAGCACTCCTCTGCTCCCTCTTTTGTAAGCATGATGCACTTATTGGGAAAGGCAAATGACCGCCATGTGCCTACTGCCTCTGTTCCCCAAGTCCTCTGTAGCAGACAACCCTCGCTCGCTGGTCTCCAGCCAGCACACCTCCCACTGCACCCTAATGCAGCTTCCCATGGTGTCCAATCAGGCACGGCCCCCAGACTGGAGTAGGCAGGTGAGTCAAAACTGTTTGCCACACCAGAGTTAAAAGCTGCACCATTTGCATTTAATCATGAGAGTAAATCATAACAACAAATGCTTGAGCACCAACTATGTACGAGGCCATGAAAGACAGCAGAGAGGGACAAGGTGCTGCCCTGCTTTCCGGAGCTCTTGGTCTAAGCTGGGCAGGTGAACCTATGAGGTGTCGTCTTGCATCATTGGTAGATTGTCAGTACCTTGAGAGCAAGATCCATTGCATCTACCTCTGTATTCCCTCTCACTCTAAGAGCAGAGAACTTAGCACTTAGCCTCAATAAATACAAGACGGCATCATCCACAAAAAAGAAAAAAATCAGAGCCCAAGGCTACATTTCTGAGCATCTGGGCTGAGGCCTTGTCTCACTATCAGGGAGCCCCACCGGCAGTTCTGACACCCAGGCCCAGATCCATTCATCTCTCCTCAATGAGTTACAGAGCTAGGCTTTCTTTCTTACCTGTATCAGGCCTTTATATCCCGTTCTGACAGCCCAGGTCAAGGTAAATGGCACTGAGATTATGTGTCCTACATGGAGCTGATCAAAGTAGCTCGCTGCCTCCTGGGGATCTAGAGGTCCCAGGTCATGGGAAAACTGCCAAACCCCATCATTTTAGAAAAGAAGTCTTTTCTCAGCATTGCTTTGTTTGCCTGACCTGAGCCGAATGCTCCATGTCCACCTACTTGGCGGAAAAGAAATGAGCCAACATTTCAAACTGGCAGGAACTGAGTAAGTTTAAAACCAAGCACCTTCATTTTGACAAAAAAGCAGTCATTCCTTTCCTCCATTAACAGAGCTAAAGAAAAGCCTTTTGCATTTGTCTATGGTTAAATTTCCTGACATCTGAATTATAAGTGTAATCTCATCTCATGCCTGATGCTCACTTGTATCCCTGTAAACACACCACTTGCACACCTGGATACAGCACTTGGGAAAAGAAAACATGTTCCAATCTCTTATCTCAGCTGATTCTCCAACCTACAGAGTGAGACAGGCAAAGAAGGAATTATTTACAATCATGTATGAGGGTCATAGTCAACAGGAACAACAGAGAACAGTGCCCTCTGGTTTGATAGGACCTGACTACACCCACCTGGTGAGGAAGCATACCTCCTCACCGTCCCGTGTCTGCCAAATCTCACCTTGGCTTTTACAGAGCTCCACAAGGACCTCGGCCTAGGGCCGTTCAGGCAACTTGGACTGAGCAACCTGAGGACACACCTTGGAGGCAAAGCTGCTGACTGTATGTGTTGGTAACTGGTGGGTGGCACTGCCCGCACTTAAGAATGTTTGCAGTCAAGTGTTCAGAGGCACTTAGACCTTGTCCAGAGGCGGTAAAAAGCCTGGGGTCAGGTTCCAGATCTGCCACTTACTGGCTTTGTGGACTCAAGCAAGCGACTTTACCCCTCTTTACCAATACTTCATCATAAAATGAGAATAAGAAGGGCAGAAATGGCCCAGGTTTGTTGTTGAGTGTGAATGAGGCAACACATGTAAAACACGTGAGCCAGGGTCTGCATGGAGCTCACATGCATGGATGCTGGCTCAGATGCTGACTCAGTTTACCCTTGTGTCTGTGTTACACGCTTCCCTGGCCTGGCTGCGCCCCGAGAACATCACAGAGCCTGGCACGGAGCAGTTGCTAACAACTCACTATAGGAGCCCTGGGCCAGCGGCCCAGCTCCCCGCCCACCCTGCAGGTCTGCATACTCACAGTGCAGGCATCTCTCCTAGGCAGCGGGGGGTGGCGGGGGCTGGCCTGAGGTCAGCAGCAGCTCCACGCCGAGGGAGACAGCTGCCCCATCCACAGCGGCTCCTACACCTCCTGGACTGCCCAGCAATGTCTATCTACTGCCCATAATAGAACAGAACACTCAAGAGATAAAACAGGGCCCAACTCCCAGGCCCCATGTCACCCCCTACCTCCACTGTGCCTGCAAAGGAGCCGAGCCTGTGGGTCAGGGGCAGGAAGAGGCGGCATTCAGCTCACCAGACGTTTCTCCCCACCATAAAAACCACTCTTTGGGATGAACAACCCTAATTCGCAGTCACCTTTTTTCCAGTGAATGTAATGAGACCATAGGAACATAAATCATTTCGTTCTGAATAAATTCATGAATCAAAGTTTAAAAAAAAGAAATTTAACTGTCAACAAATGACTGGAAAATATACCCTACAAAATGAGAAAGTAGCCCAAGAAAAAGGACCCAGGAAACAGAAGATCCAACACAAGAAGGGAAAAAGTTTCCAGAATGAAGGTAAAGAGACGTCCCAGGATGTTAGTTGGTCATCAAGCCCAGAAACCTACCAAGGTTGGCACAAGAAGTTAGAAAGTTCCAACGTGGGTGACTCCAAGAAAAAAATAGAATTGATAGACTATCAACTGAGAAGTGGCATGCAACTCCAGTAGAGCATATTAGAATGAATTAATGACTGATAACGTGCAAAACAGGCAAATCAAAAAGTAAGGCAATGATTAATGCTGAGGAAAACAAACCCTTATTCAAAAGAGTAACATGTAATTGTGTATTTCTTTGATAAAAAATATACATTTTAATTTTTAAAATATATTTACCAAGGAGCAGAGTCTGCCCAGAAGCCCGATTTCTTTTCTTTTTTTTAAACACTTGATTTTTTAAAAATTGTATATCTTATTTCATTTGCTGACAATGAAAAAAATGATTTAGATTTGTGTATACTAACATCCCTCACTTATACATATACACACGCTTCTTCTACCCCCACCTTCCCAATATTACAATTTGGGGAAATCCAAAATTCAGTGGTAATAACATTATGATCATGTAAACGTTGCCACAACTGTAGCTCAGGAGAAGAGGAGTTGGAAAAGCTGTGCACAGAAAGTCAGTTGGTAAAATAATACCTAAAACTGAAAAAAATCAATATTTTTTCAGCACATTTAGAAATATGGAGATAAAATTCAGATGAGTCAGCTAAGAGTTGAAGGTCTCTGCTCCTGGGGAGCATAACTCAATGTTAGGAAGCAGGACTCCTGCAATCCTATTTTATTTTTTTATAATATGTGTCTGCTTTTCTTTAATAATAATTTTAATTGAAACTTTAAAAAATTATAATCACCAATGTGCTTAGGCTTTCCATCAAACACTTTTTTTTTAGAAAAAATATCTTGAAATTAAAATAAAGATTGATTTGCAAATCAAATAAGGTATTCTGTCAAATTGAAAAAAACAAATAATGCAATATATATTTAAAACTTGGACAAATTACAATCCAGGAATTCAAAACTCTAACCCCACACCATTTGGTCGAGGGAGATTGGCACATGACATTTAACTTTTTTTTTCAGTTTCCTGTTTATCAAAAATTAGACTTGAATAAGTAAAATCCAGATGTTGGAAAAAATAATTTAAAATCTAGTGAAAATATAACACCCCAGCAGTGCTGTCATATGTTTTGTGAGTCGTACTATTAATAGTAGGACATAATAAAAAGAAGACTGGAATCTAGGATTTTAATACTAGATCTGCCACTCAAACATCATTTAATAATGGACTAGTCAATTCCCTGCTCTGTGCTTCACTTTCCATCTGTAAAATGAGGGGATCTTAACTGGGTCATCTCTCAAGTTTCTTTCAAGTCTTACGAGAATACAAAAGATACATTAGGAACATGACAAGAATTTCCTCTTTCTCTACTCATGCACCTCTTAGATTGATTTATATAATTATATGCAGGCACTTGAAAACCCTACAGTCTCCAAGGATCTGACCATCGATCACAGCAAGAAATGCAGTAGTCTTATTTAAGCTAAATCTTAAACAACATCAGCCCCCATGAATTAAGGGTGTGGTGTCAAGAATAATCCAATAAAACTACCATACGACCCAGCAATCCCACTACTGGGCATACACCTTGAGAAAACCATAATTCAAAAAGAGTCATGTACCACAATGTTCATTGCAGCTCTATTTACAATAGCCAGGACATGGAAGCAACCTAAGTGTCCATCAACAGATGAATGGATAAAGAAGATGTGGCACATATATACAATGGAATATTGCTCAGCCATAAAACGAAGCGAAATTGAGTTATTTGTAGTGAGGTGGATGGACCTAGAGACTGTCATACAGAGTGAAGTAAGTCAGAGAGAGAAAAAACAAATACCATATGCTAACACATATATATGGAATCTAAAAAAAAAAAAAAATGGTTCTGAAGAACCTACAGGCAGGACAGGAATAAAGATGCAAGAGGGAGGAGATATGGGGATATATGTATATGTATAGCTGAGGCACTTTGTTATAAAGCAGAAACTAACACACCATTGTAAAGCAATTATACTCCAGTAAAGATGTTTAAAAAAAAAAAAAAAAAAAGAAGAATCCAAAGCACTTCCACTTAGCTTTAGGATCCATTATATATTTTTGGTTTACAGCAAACTCAAATTAACATTTTGGTTTATTCGGGCTGATTTTTAAATTTGTTGACCTAATTACATACTCAACAATCTAGTCTAAAAATACGCCTGGCTTGGTAGAAGAGACACTGTCTTTGAATTCGACATAGTCCTTGAATTTCTAAAGGCTGGTTCACACAGAGACCTAGTTGACATGGTAATAAAAGAGACTTTTGTAGTGTGTGTCCTGCTCACAAGTTCCTCTTCCCTGAGAACAGTTCTCCACTCTGATTCTCCAAGCTACGTTTTAGTTACATAACCACTGTTCAGGACTCACTTGATTGGCAGTGGCCGAGCACCAGAGCCAAAATGAGCCAATCAGAGCTCTGTAACTTGAGAGAGTGAAATCTCAATGTGGGTTTGGGTTCAGTTATATGAAAACTACATAAATTTGAGAACTGGGGCACAGCCATTGTCGTATGAGTAGAAGTAGCAGAGATAGTTGATTTGCAAAGACAGACCAAAAAAAAAAGAAAAAGAAAAGAATTTGCAGAAAGAAATGAAAACAAAATATAGATAAAGCCTGTTTCCTGGGCTTCCCTTGGCCTTCTTAATCCCTTTTGAGTCACAGCTGCATTCCTGTCACTGGATCCCAGGTCATTATATTAAATTCTTCCTTCTTGCTTAGACTAACTAGAAACAATTTCTATCATTAGCAGCAAAAAAAATTTGCTACTGTTAAATTGACTTTTTCAACTGAATTGAAAATTGTAATGAGGAAATCTTTTGGATTACTTTTTTTTTTCTTTTTTTCTGAATTAATCTGTCATTTGCTCAGACACAAAGTGGCTGGGTATCACAGAGCCCCAGATTATTAAAAGATGATTGTGCATTTAGAAATTTTGTCTTATTTTCCATGCTAGTCTCTATTCTATAAAGTTTAAGCTTTAGTGTATAACTAAGATGATATACTGCACTTATCAGGTTAATAGAGGGTCATAGCAGTGGAACTTTTTATTGGAATGTCCAGCTGCATTCCTGAATCAGTCACAGGTGAATCCATAATAATTAATTACTTTCTAAAAGCAATGGCAAAATGTTCCTACTAACATATGAATAAAATAACCACGGAGCCCCTTGCCTGCTATTTGTTGACTACTTCCAGATAGCTGCAAAACACATGCCCCCTTCTGCAAAAATGGAAACTCCAAAACCCTTCAGATAAAGGGGAGCAGATGCCATAATGCAAAGTGCACCAAAATGAGTGTCAGCTGATGTGAATCCAAGGCTTTACAACTGTCCTCGCCTCTGTGGATCTTAGACTCTTCACCTCATTTGGAATAGAAAAAATCCAACATGAAACCCATAGGCCAAATGAAGCCCAATACACCACCTGCTAATGCCTCCCTTTCTTGAAGGGAAACTTTGTTTTTTTCTTCCAAGAAATGTTGTTAAGTGCTTAGAAGAGTGCCTGACAAATAGGAATGCTCAATTAATTATAGCCATTGTTGCTATTATTTTTACTATCCTGAGGATATTTTTAACAGACTAGCTAGTTATGGGTGTCCCACTGCTAGTATGTTTGACTGCTACCAACTATAAATTTCACAAGATTTGTTGGACAAGTTTGTAACAGTAATCAAAGCTGAATATATTTAATGATAGTATTTTGAGACATTCAAGTTCAATTTCACTAAAAGAATAATTAAATTGGATCAACTTAAAGGATTATTGAATAAGGAAGAATAGGGCTGACTAAAGCTTGCAGGTAGCACCTGACTCATTTTGGGGTCATGGCCAATATTGATGCTACAAGAAAACTTACCATTATAGCCTTTTCATATCATGAGGAAAAACTGTTGAAAACATGTGGACAAAGGAAAGGAAAAGACATAGATATAACCTATTTGACTGAGTTCTAATATTGCTTCCAAATTAGACATTGTGGGCTTCCATGTTTTCAGCTCTAGAAAATTCTGAGCCTAGAAAGCAACTATTTCTATGGTTACCCAGAAGCAGAAAGCTACTGCTCAGAACAGATTGTGGTCTCTTCTGCACACCTGCCAAATAGCATCAGATCAGAGGAGATGCTGTTCATTTAGAAAAATACATGCCTTGTGTTGAACCTCACTGTGAATGTCCACCCCCACCCCACCTCAGGCCATAATCTGGAAGGATATGAAAAATTAGAAGTGAATTGCTCGACACAGTTAAGTGAGAAGAACTTTGAATCTCAGCAGGCAACCCAGGCAGGATGATAGGAAGGGATAAACAGAAGACATGAGCCACAAAAAGGAAGGCCAGCCCACCACATCACCTCCATATAACAGCCAATAGCAGGGAATTTTAGGAAAATAAATCTAATGCTCATTTTTAAATTGTGTCTTCATGATGCTATGCTGTGCTCCCTTCAGTTCCCACAAAGCTTCAATAAAAAATAAAAAGAAAGTAGAAACCAAGAACAGTATTTAGAAAGCACATTGCAGAATTTTTTTCGGCAAAAATCCACAGGTGGGATTTTCCATAGCAATATCTTATTTGGATTTTAAAATAAACATTGACTCCAGAAGGTGAGGGGACTCGGGGGTACACACAACCGATAGTTGGGTTGCATATGAATGACCTACCCCTACACAATGGAGAAATATTTCTTCCACATGCCAGCAAATATCTCAGTGTCTTTAACTTTATCTTACCATTGTCTGATTTGTTTAGCTCTTACTTGGGTCCCATTCAGGACTATTGTGTTCTCTTAGCTTATTATTATGGCTACCTTCCACTTCTTAAACAACCATGTCTCCTATGGGTCCATGTTTACGTAAAACAGGGATCGAGTACTGATATGCAGCCAGAATAAAAGCAGTCCATACAAGATAGGGTTGGATTTCAAAGGAAAAAATAATTTGTTTTTTTCCTTCTGCATTCATTTCTCTCTGTATGTAACCAATGTGAAATAACATTCCCACTTTATCAAGACCAAAAGTTAGGTGCCAAGAAATTCATTTATTCCACCAACATTTATTGCCCTCAGTTGTATGACTGATACCGCTAGGAGGCAGGGCCATAAAGATAAATACAAAATGGGCACAATTTAATTAGGGAAAGAGAAATGAAAACAGAAGTGGAGGCCTGTGTGTATAGTACAGTAAGAAAATGTAAGGAGGTTTAAAGGACTGTGGCTTGGGGAGGTGCAAAAAGTCCAAAAGAAGATGGTAACTGGAACAAGTTTTGAAGAATTCATGGGAGTTCACCAAGCCAATAGGAGGGAAAGGGCATTGCCAGAAGGCTGGGGCATGAACCTATGAGCTACCACCCCTCCAAGAGGAAACAACAAGAAGCTTGATATGTAGGGAAATCAGTTGGCAGGAGAAAAGGGAAAGGCAGGCAGTGTTGGGATTCTGAAGGTCCTTACGTGACTGAGATGTTCTGCCTTGAATCCATGAATGATGGAGATCCAGCTTAATAAAGACCAGGGTGATGAAGAGGATTGTTGCTTTAAAAGGGTGGGTTGGAAGGAAATAGAAATGGAATCTGGAACTCCAGAAGACCTGAACTATGATGATGACTGTAGGGGAGAAGGAACATTATATTCTTATTAGTGGCCAGGCCCAAATGGGATACCTCTGCTTTATTCCCTGAGCCTGGCTGCCTACATGGACTGTTAAACTTGCCCAAGGGAGGAAGGGGAAAAAAATCACTTTTTCTTTTTTCCTGGACAATTCCCAAATGAGGAGCTCTATATCCAAGCAATTTTTTCTGCTTTCCTGCATTTTTTTAACATCTTTATTGGAGTATAATTGCTTTACAATGGTGTGTTAGTTTCTGCTTTATAACAAAGTGAATCGGTTATACATATACATATGTTCCCATATCTCCTCACTCTTGCGTCTCCCTCCCTCCCACCCTCCCTATCCCACCCCTCTAGGTGGTCACAAAGCACCGAGCTGATCTCCCTGTGCCATGCGGCTGCTTCCCACTAGCTGTCTATTTTACGTTTGGTAGTGTATATATGTCCATACCACTGTTTCACTTTGTGCCAGCTTACCCTTCCCCCTCCCCATGTCCTCAAGTCCATTCTCTAGTAGGTCTGCGTCTTTATTCCCGTCTTACCCCTAGGTTCTTTATGACCTTTTTTTTCCCCTTAGATTCCATATAGTTCTACAACCTCTTAGATTTCCATCCCAATTGCTAAGCAGAAAACTTTCTGTCCCCACTAAGATTTAGACGACTAAAGTGAGGACCCCAGGGCTTGGCCTGTAAATGGCAGTGAAGGGATGAAATCAACTCCAGTCTGAGGTTCTGAGCTCAGAAGGCAACACTAAGTTCACATCCCTGAGCTGAAGTGATCTGCAATCCTCACCACCCTCCTCAAACCACCACCACTGACGTCTACTGCCCCTGACAATCTCGGGAAAACCAAGTTGTATTCCTACCATCTTTACATGCAATCCATCCAAATGATCTTTGGCCAAATCCCAGTGGAGTGTAGAGATTCTTGTGAAGGATTTGTGAAATTTTGTTGTTTTTCGATCAAACATTCTCATTTTGTTTCTCTTCCTTCATTCGGGCTTTGGGGGAGAGCTCAGCTTTCAGTTTGATGGTGAGTTATCAGTTAAACCCCTCGTCTCCAAAGGGCTGTCTTGGAGTCTTTTACGAATGACGTTGGAAACAGTCTCAGTTGATTCAACAAGGTGGACAACGATATCCTCAATGAAGACTCATGTGCTATAGCGGGTCTGTATCTACACATGCTAATTTATTTAGGAGGAAAAGTTGGGTTTAAATATTGGATAAAATACTTTTAATATGAAATTAGTTATGACTTGTTGGATGAAACTCAACTGATTATTTTCAAAACCAACCAGACTTTAAAATAAAATAACCATATTCTCTTTTTTAACATCTGTGTATGGATATCTCTTGTGTACTGCAGTTAGAGGAAACCTGAAAAGGATGGTTTCAACCAATTCTTCCTCTATTTCTTTGGAATAAATATTAATATATGTGAGTCGTCCTCATGCAATTTTAAAGAGTGCCAGAAAGACCAGAACAAACATCTGAAAGAATCCCCTAAAGGTGCAAATGAGGCCACTAAAAACCACAGAGGTTGACACGCAATGTCACACAGGAAGTAAGTGTCAGAGCTTGAATTCTACCCAGATGTCCTGGTTTCTTTGTCCAAATCTTTTTAGCTACATTTCTTCTTTTAAAAAAAAAAAATTATTTATTTATTTATTTACTTATTTATTTATTTATTTATTTATTTATTTATTTATTTATATGTCTTAGGTTTACAACAAAATTCAGAGGAAAGTACAGAGATGTCCTGTATACCCCCAGCTCTCACATGTGCAGAGCCTGTCCCATTATCAACATCACTCACCAGAGTGGTACATTTTTTACTAAGGATAAACCTACACTAACACATCATAGTCACCCAAAGTCGATTATTTACCTTAGAGTTCACTCTTGGTGTTATACATTCTATAGGTTTAGATGAATATATAATGCCATGTAGTCATCATTATAATATCATAAAGAGTATTTTCACTGACCTAAAAATCCTCTGTGTTCTGCCTATTCACTCCTCCCCCAAACCTCACCCCTAGTAATGACTGACCTTTTAACTCTCTCCATAGTTTTGCCTTTTCCAGAATGTCATATAGTCGAAATCATATCATATGTAGACTTTTCAGATCGGCTTCTTTCACTTAGTAACATGCATTTAAGGTTCTTCCCTGTCTTTTCATGGCTTGATAGCTCATTTCTCTTTAGCACTGAATAACATTCCCGAACTACACTCAGCAGGGGGCCAGACTATGCTTCCCTGATCAGACTGTGCTGCCGATTTGGTTCTGCAGACAGGCAGAGTTGCTGGTTGGGGCTAGACTTTGTCTCTGCAGGTAGGGACTGGGTCTGCCAAGACCCCAGTGCTGGTTTTTGCAAGTCCCTCCCCCTTCTCTGTCGCAGATTCCCTGTGGTCAAGCCCCACAGAGTCCCTGCAATCCTCATGGGGGCTCCCAAGAAGTGACCCACAACACCTGAGGTGTGGAGTCTGGATGTCCCCCATATGATCCAGCAATCCCACTCCTGGGCATATATCCATGCAAAACTATAATTCAAAAAGAAACATGCACCCTTATGTTCACAGCAGCACTATTCACAATAGCCAAGACATGGAAACAACCTAAATGTCCATCGACAGATGAATGGATAAAGATGTGGTATATATATACAATGGAATACTACTCAGCCATTAAAAAGAATGAAATTATGCCATTTGTAGCAACATAGATACAACTAAAGATTATCATACTAAGTGAAGTAAGTCAGAAAGACAAATACCATATGATATCACTTATATGTGGAATCTAAAATATGGCGCCAATGAACCTATCTGCAAAACAGAAACAGACCCACAGACATAGAGAACAGACTGGTGGTTGCCAAGGGGGAGAGGGTTGGGGAGGGATGGAGTGGGAGGTTGAAGTTAGCAGATGTAAGCTATTATATATAGCATGGATAAACAAGGTCTTACTGTATAGCTCAGAGAACTATATTCAGTATCCTATGATAAACCATAATGGAAAAGAATATTTTTAAGAATTATATATATGTATAACTGAATCACTTTACTGTACAGCAGAAATTAACACAACATTGTAAATCAACTATACTCCAATAAAAATAATAAATAAATAAATAAGAATCGCCTGCCTTCATCCTCAGGCAAGTCTAAGAAAATACAATTTCCCTGACAGGTTACCTTAGTCAACAATAAGACAAGATGTGGGAGAAAGAACCACAGACTGAGGAGAATTGAGATCCAACAGGCTGAGTGCCCTTAGGCCTCTGAGCTGTTTACAGAGTTAGTGAACTGCACTAAATGACCTTCGTCTCTCCTTTCTCTGACATTCCCTGTCTTCTGGAAAAATATGGCTCATTGCATCCTGGCCAAATACAAAATGTTTGTACTTGGACCATATTCACAGGAGTTGATGGCTCTGAATAAACCAGAGAATCCCTACCAGCAGAAAAATGTCATTTCTGGCTGTGGCAGCTTTGGTCTCTGAATTTTCCACAGCACCAGAGATAATGGCCCAGACAATTTTCCTTTTCTCTGCCTCTCATGTTTTATGGCAATAAAAAGCCTACTGGAGACGGTACATAATGTAAATGCAGCAGAATCCCAATCCATCCCTGCAACACACTCCCACCACCATTTTAATCTACAAATCTGCCAAATTACACATCAACCAAAAGACACGTTGAGTTTATTACGAGATCCAGAGGATAGCTTCTTCACAAATGATTTCATTTTTCAGGCTTTCAATACAATGAGCTGAAGTGAGCCAGCCAACTCAGGTGAGTAGAGAAGGGATCCTTGAAATTTGTGGTGTCTGGGACATGCCCCACAGATAATCTAGCAAGTGCATCATGAAGCAAAAACAGTTTCTGTAAATTGAGAAGACAGAGTATGAAGAGGGGAGAGAAGGGACATTGATGCAGACTATGAGAGGTCATGTGGGGAAAATTAGTCTATTTTCTCAGCTGCTGCCAAAAAATGTCACTTGTGTTATAAAGAAATGGAAAATGAGAAAACTCCATTATCATCCAAAAACCACTTGTCCATTTCCTGCTCCATGTGAGAAGGAATATTGGACCATAAACCCGATTTACACGGGGCTGTGGTCTTCTGGCGCCCTCTACTGTCATGGAGGGAGACTGCAGCCGCCTGCACTGAGGAAGAAAATGACGCCAATCTAGAATCTGGCCCTGGGCCTGAGAATCAATAAACTGTTAGATAATGAGAAGAGAGAAAAGAAGAAAGGAGTGTGAGAGGGAGAGAGTGTTCATGAAATTCTCAAGTTCCTTCCAAGGCTTGAATCAAGGTTGAGTCCATACCCAGAAGAGAGCCCTGCTCTCCTGAGTCCCACAGAGCTGGGTGATGAAATGGGTGAAATGCCTAGAAATGCTTAACAGAGGGCAGCTCTTGACATCAGATAGGTGCTTGATGAATGAAAAAGGGGGAAAATTATATATATATATATATATATATATATATATATATATATATAGAGAGAGAGAGAGAGAGAGAGAGAGAGAGAGAGAGAGAGAGAGAGAGAGGGAGAGAGAGAGAGAGAGAGAGAGAGAGAGAGAGAGAGGGAGAGATTGTAACTGGCCAAAACTGCCTCCCTCCAGCTCATCATTGTAACAGAAATGTCTGACTCTGTCACTCATCTAAATGTTTTTCATAAATTGTATCAATCCTCCACATATTTTCAAAAGTCTTTATGTTTGAACTACTGACAAAGGTAACAAGAAGTACTGTAATTTGAATTTTTATGGAGCCTTATAAATTCTCAATTGTTCTATAAAGTATTTGTTGTATTTGGGTCATTTAAATACAGAAACCTTAGAACCTGGTGTGCCTGGATCAGGGAATTTCTAATTTAGGGCTGGATAGGAAATGTCTACTCCTCATAACCATAAGAGGTATCATTTTTCAGTTTGTTTCATTTTACCTAAAACTGTTTGTGTCACAATAGATCATAGGCCACCGCTGATTGAACAAGCACTACTGGTATCACCCCACTACCTGTGAAATAGAGGCTGCTAACTGATGAGTGAAAGGTGTTATAAGATGGCTTTCACACTCCTCAGCAAATACTTGGTTCAGTGCCAGGAGGGTTGAGAGCTCTCTGACTGCCTTGACAATTACTAGAATGTAGCAGTTAGGTAAATGAGGCTGCAGTAACAAGTAGGCCCCTCCAATAAGCTCTTTTCTTGCTCATGTCACAGTCTCAAGGTGATGTCCCCTCTCAGAAGCGAGTGCCCCACATGGTGATTCAGGGGCCCAGGTTTCTTCCATCTTGTGGCTCTGCCATTCTGCAGGGTCAAAGCAGCAGCATCCTTGTCCAGTCCTGGAAGAGACAAGACCAGAGATGGCTTCCATCCTTTGTGCTCAAGTCCCACTGGCTAGAGCTCAGGCATAAATCCACATCTAACTGCAGTGGTCCAGCTGCATGCCCAAGAAGAACACAGAATTTGGTGAACAACAAAGTTCTAGGCTGTGGCTACCAGAACTTTGGAGGTCAATTTGTGTTCTCCCTTCTGGTAACTCATGCTATTTATATCCCTCATTATTATAAATCCCTCATTTTAATCCATCACAACACTTCTAAATGCTAGCACTAACATTTACAAGTTGTGTCACTTTGGACAAACTACATAGTACCTCTAAGATACATATTTCCCTCATCTATAAAATAGTGATAATGATATTACTTATAGATAGTACTTATATATTGTAGGGAATAAATGAGCTAGTGTATATAATGCATTCAGCACGGTGCTAGCTGTTAACTAGAATGACCACATTTATTATTTCCTTCTTCTGTTTTGACTGTTTTTCCAAATCAAAGAACATCAATAAATCTCTATTTTCGTTATGTTCAAAGTATCATATGGAGTAGATATTTTATCCCTGCCCTCAATGAATTAAACCTATTTTGAAGATGAGACATAAAACTGGTGAAAAGTAAAGCCTTAAGAATATTTATACAGAATATTGAGCCAAAGATAGAAAAATTTCAATTAAAAAGTATGTGATTAATTCTCAAATTAGTTGTGGGTACAATGAAATTTTCAGAAGGGAGAGTTAATGTAAGATCTTATGGGGGAGGTAAGGTTTGGATTTGGTCTTCAAGAGTAGATTCTAGATAAGGATAATAGGTAAGAATGAGGACAGAAGGCACTATAGGAAACTAGAATGACCTAAGGGGAAAAAAAAAAAAAAGGCAAAGACCAAGAAAGCAGGGATATGGGGGAGGGGGAGGAGAGCAAGGAACAGTTGATAGACAAGATGATACAATTTTTCTAAATGTATGAGAATAATAAAAATAAAGCTGGAAATATAGGTTTGTGCTAACAGAAGCTAAGCTAAGAACTTGTCCTTGTAGGCCAGTGACTAGCAAATCTAAGTGTGCAGGGAAAGCCTTTTGCAGGCAGGGGAAGATCTATAAAAGGGGGTGGAGTGCAGGAGTTAAAAGCACGGGCTCCAGAGACACTGCCTAATTCAAACCTGGGCTCTGCCACTTAAAACATATGACCGGGCTTCCCTGGTGGCGCAGTGGTTGAGAGTCTGCCTGCCGATGCAGGGGACACGGGTTCGCGCCCCGGTCCGGGAAGATCCCACGTGCCGCGGAGTGGCTGGGCCCGTGAGCCATGGCCGCTGCGCCTGCGCGTCCTGAGCCTGTGCTCCGCAACGGGAGAGGCCACAGCGGTGAGAGGCCCGCGTACCGCAAAAAAAAAAAAAAAATATATATATATATATATATGACCTTGGGCAACTTTGTCAACCTGTCTCTCAGTTTTCTCATCTGTAAAATGAGGTGATAAACTTTCACAGAGCTATTGTGAGTATTGGATGACTCCATGCACGCATGGGAATCATTGGAAGAGGACCTGGCACATGGTAGGGCAGCATTGGTATCAATGGTGATGACAATGATAGTCGTGGTCTGCCCCTAAGGGGAGCCTTCATTATTCTAGGATTGAAGTCAACCTAGCTCTATACAATTGCTACTGGTAGGACACCTTTCTTTCTCAGTAATCATGAACTCTCTAGAACCACTGGGCCTTTAGAAACCTTTAATGAGCTTGTTTCCATTTGGCTTCATATATACAAGTAGACCCAGGCATTTGTAAGTCCAACTCAAAATATCAGTTTTCCCTGAAGTTAGGTATATTCATTTGCTAGGGTTGCCATAACAATACCACAGACTGGGTGATTTAAACCACAGAATTTTTCTTCTCACAACTGGAGGCCAGAAGTTCAAGACCAAGGGCTTGGCAGGTTTGGTTTCTCCTGAGGCCTCTCTCCTTGGCTTACAGATGGCCGCCTTCTTACTGAGTCCTCACATGGCCTTTCCCCTGTGTGCACATCCCTGGTGTCTCCCCGTGTGTCCAAATTTCCTCTTATAAACACAACAGCCATATTGGATGAGGGCCCACCCTCATGACCTCATTTTCGTTTAATCACCTCTCTAAGGACCCTTTCTCCAAACACAGTCACATTCTGAAGTACTGGGGGTTGGGGTTTCATCATATGAATTTGGGGGGACACAGTCAATTCAACCCACAACACCCAGCTAGGATCTTTCTCCTCATTATAATATTTTCTCCAGTCCCCTGTCACGGAGGTCTCTTTTCATGACCATTATCTCATAATAAAGAGTCTGAGACTTTACCAAGAAAGCCAAGAAGTGTACTTGGGGTGACCATCCCCAGATACATACTCAGTGCTTCCTGTGCCGTATTCTGGGCAGTGTGCCTGGATCCAGCCATACACGGAACAACCGGCCTGCCCTGGTGAAGCTTGCATTCTAATAGGGGTGCCATAATCTAACAAAATACATGGCAGCAGTTGGAGTGAGTCAGATGTGAACAAGTGCCATGGAGAAAACGAAAGAAGAATAAGGGAGAAGGGGAGTACCCTGGACAGGGGGATGACTGACTACCTTATAAGGAGGGGTCATGGGAAGCCCCTCTCCTAGGGTCACATTTTAGCAGTGACTTGAGGAAGTCAGGGAACAAGCCATGCGGATAACTGGAGGAGGAACACTTCAGGCCGACAGAACATCAAGAGCTAAGATCCTGAGCTGGGAGTGACTAGAAACATCAATGTGGCTGGAGCAGAACAGGTGAGGGAGGAAGTGTTTGGAAATGAGAGGAGAGGTAGGTCAGGTCCCCTGTGTGGTGCCTTGCTGTCATTGTAGGGATGTTGGCTTTTGCTGGAGTGAAATGAGAAGTCACTAGAAGGTTTTTTTTAATTAATTTTTATTGGAGTATAGTTGCTTTACAGTGTTGTGTTAGTTTCTACTGTACAGTAAAATGAATCAGTTATACATATACATACATCCCCTCTTTTTTGGATTTCCTTCCCATTTAGGTCACCACAGTGCATTAAGTAGAGTTCCCTGTGCTATATAGTATGTTCTCATTAGTTATCTATTTTACACGTAGTATCAAGAGTGCATATATCTCACTAGAAGGTTTTGAGCATGGTCTGATTTGTTTTTAAAGGCTCCACTCAGATTATTGTGTTGAGAATAGACTGGCTGAGGGAGTGGGGAAGGGTGAGTGAGTAGGTCAACTAGTTACAATTGTCAGTAACAGTAAAGTAGAAGCAGTGAAGTTAGTAAGAAAGGTTTAGATTCTTGATGTTTCGAATGTAGAACAACCAGGAATTTCTGTTATTCCATCTGGTGCTCATAACTCCCTCTAGATTGCCTTTGGCATCCTGCCAATCAGCACTATCAAGGTTTCAGTTGCACTGAGCTTTCTCTGTATCCTGGAGCTAAGTGTACAGCTTAAATCCATGCATAGACTCCCAAGTTCAATCTCCATATCAAAATAAATGAGCACTAACATTACATAAATCCTACATAGGAAACTGGATAAAGTAGGCATCTTTAACCATCTATATTCTGATCACAGGTTATAAAAAGTCCAAAGCCAAAAGGAATGCAGAATGCCTCCAGATGGTATCATATTCGGATAAAGAAATATAAAATGTCATCATGCATGTGAAACACTTCTAACCAGAAAAGGAAAAGACAGCAGAAGAGAGGAAGGCAGACCAGGAAAGTGATAAAATTTGCTAACCCTAAAAGTGGGTGACTGGCATGGTGCAACAGTTCTTGTCAATACTTTTGAAAGCAAGCTGCAAAATTGTTCTCCAATTGCTGACGTTAAGAAGTTGTTTCTTGAGTTTTTCCTATTTAAGATGAAGACTTCAGCATAGTTCTACTCATCTTTTCCTTCCCTGATTTCTGTTCATATAGCCTGAGAGTTTAGCTCAACACAATTTTTATTAAGTAAAAATTATCGAGTAAGAGGCGGGCGGAGGGCACGGGAAGTGCGCCTGGTTGCCTTTCGCCGCCCGGAACGCGAACTGCGCATTTCAGATCTGCTTGGTAAACCAGGTGCACCACCATACTGGCCACAAGACTTGTGTGTCTCTGGACACTACCTTCCAGAGTTTTCCTCCCAGCTTTCACCAAGGCCTCCCCTGTTGTGAAGAATTCCATCACGAAGAATCGATGGCTCTTCACACCCAGCAGGGAATATGCCACCAAGACAGGACTTGGGATCTGGCATGGGAAAACTGGCCAAGGACTCAAAAGAGGCAGCTTTGGAACCATCATTGGAAAAAAATATTTAAAATTGATCAGATGAGATGTTTTATTGCTAGAGGGGCTGCTGTCTGTTTTGGTGTTCTGTGCTACTGTGGCTTGGAAATGTCTAATGAGATTGGCGCTATTGAAAAGGCTATCATTTGTCCTCAGTATGTGAAGGGTAGAATTCATTCCACCTATATGTACTTAGAAGGAAGTATTGGTTTAACAGCTTTGTCTGCCCTGGCAGTGAGCAGAGCTCCTGCTCTCATGAACTTGGTGATGAGAGGCTCTTGGGTGACAACTGGTGCAACCTTTGATTGCACCAGTTGTCATGCAGCCATGATTGGAGCTGGAATGCTGGTATAGTCGGTATCATATGACAGGAGCCCAGGCCCAAAGCATCTTGCTTGGTTATTACTTTCTGGTGTGATGTGTGCAGTGGTGGCTCCTCTGATGATATTAGGGGGGCCTCTTCTCATCAGAGATGCATGGTACACGGCTGGCACTGTGGGACGCCTCTCCACTGTGGCCATGTGTGTGCCCAGTGAGAAGTTTCTGAACATGGGAACACCACTGAGCATGGGCCTGGGTCTCGTCTTTTTGTCCTCACTGGGATCTATGTTTCTTCCACCTACCACTGTGGCTGGTGCCACTCTGTACTCAGTGGCAATTTAGGGTGGATTCGTTCTTTTCAGCATGTTTCTTCTGTATGACACACAGAAAGTAATCAAGCATGCATAAGAGTACCAGTGTATGGGGTTAAAATGTGATCCCATCAGTTCAATGCTGGGAGTCTACATGGATACATTATACATATTTATGTGAGTTGCCAGTATTCTAGCAACTGGAGGCAACAGAAGGAAGTGAAGTGACCAGCTTCTGACTTCCTTAATACATCAGATATCTGGCTTGTTTAATAGGGGCAGATATTTGTTAAATGGTGCAAGCAGCTTTCATGGAAGTTTAGAAGATAAGAACTTGTCAGCATGTTTCAAGTGCTCCAATAATGTGATGCTTCAGGTCTGCTTTTTCTTCTGGAGAATAAATTCAGTAGTTCTATTCCAAATAGCACTCACATTTTCAATTCTCACATTTGAGTAATTCTAAAATGCTCTAATGAGTGTGAAAACCAAGGTTTGTGTTGCAGGAAGTTAAGTATTTTATCTATTTTTAAATTTATTTGGTTAGGTGAAACTTAGCAAACTTGTGTACCTCCTTTTTTTTTTTTTTTTGAAGGTGGACTATTAACAAGTAATGTCACAAGCGACATAGGGGTTTGGTAAAGGGACCAGAGAGAAGTAAAGGGTCACCTGCATTCTTTCTTTGAATGCTGAGAACTTAGCACTTACGCAATTGTGGTGAGTCAGTGGGGGGGGTTGGACATTTGGAAACAAGTCATGGTTGTACATCTGCTGAACTTAGCAGAAGCACTGAGCAGAAAACAAAGACATAGGTGATTGTCAAGGCTGTCCTTACAGTACATATGTGATCATGTTTGGCTTCCCATTGTTTGACACTGTTAGAAGAGTTCACAATGCCAATCATATGGAGAATTCCTGTTATATAGTATGTGTGCGTGTGAGTCTTACTTTTGAATCGTCTAGAACAAAATATCCTTAAAATACTCAAAGCATGAAAATTGTTGCATTTTTAAGTATACAAACAATAGGTTCATAATTGCTGAATATTTTTGTAAATTTATTGAAATGTTTAAAGGAAAACATGCTTGCCTTTCTCATCTCTTCAAGCTTTAAAGCCTGTTTGTGGTTGACACTTGAGATTATGAAAGCAGTTTTTCCCCTCAGATTTGGTTTCTTGCATTCCCTCTCAGAGGAATCACTAAAAAGTGGAAGGCAAAGTGAGGTTTTTCCATGAACTATATCAATCAAAAATATAATGGAGAAAATGCTTCATTAGAGCTTCCCCTAGCAGAATTTTCCTCCTCTCCTCCACAGATCATTATTTAACTCTCTTGTGCCATTTGTAAGTTTTTTGATACAGAAGAGTTATTTTTGGAAGTTCTTATGAATGAAATAAGTGTATGATTATTGAGATAGTTGGTGTTTTGACAAAGATTTATTACAGTAATCCAGAAATAATTATTCTTACCGCCTCAAGTCACATAGAATGCTTATTTCTGACATAATAAAGGTCCCAGCCAGATGAAAAATAAAAAAGTAAAAATTATCACTATTACTAACTAGTACTATTTTAATTGAAAAATGACCATTCTGAAGACTCTGGTTCCACACCAGCTCTCTCAGATAAAAGCTGATTTTTTTTTTTTCCATATTCCATGTGGTAGGTTGAAAAATGACCTTCCAAGAAGAGATCCACATTCCGATTCCTGGAATGTTACCTTATATGGCAGTTCTTGCAGATGCCATTAAATTCAAGACCTTGAGATGGGGAGATTATCCTGGATCATCTGGGTCGGTTCAAAATGCAATCAAATGTACACTTCTAAGAGTGAGGCAGAAAGAGATTTAACACACACACAGAGGAGAAGGCAATGTGAAGATAGAGCAGAGAGAGATTTGAAGATGCTGGCTTTGAAGATTGAAGAGATGTAAAACACAAGCCAAGGAGTGCCAAGAACCTCCAAAAAAATGAAAGAGACAAGGAATAATGGATTCTCCCTAGAATCTCTAGAGGGAGCACAGCCTTGCCAATACCTTGATTTTGGCTCAGTAATACTGACTTTGGACTTCTGACCTCTAGAACTGTGAGAGAATAAATTTCTGTTGTTTCAAGCCACAGAGTTTGTATTAATTTGTTACAGCAGCTACAAGAAACTAACACACCCACATACTTGAGAGCTGCAGTTTAAGTAGGTGGTTTGTTACCCTGAATGCTACTTCTAAACATATTTTTCCCCTTTATCTACCAGACTTGACCATCAGACACCTCTTCCTTTTACTGTGATCTGGCTATCTCCTGACCACTCCCCGCTCATCAAGGGCTTTAGTGCTCAGCTGGCTTCATTCTCTTCACTCTTACTCTTTCAACCTACTTGGAAATTTCAACAATCCTCTGTTTCTGCAGATTTTTTCTATTCAGTTGAGAGGATGTGCCCTTCACTCCACTCCAGCCATCCACACTTTTATGGTTCTCCCAAAATCTTATCATCACCAATAACCATACACCTTCTGAAATCACAGTTCCAGTCATGCCCTTACCATCCACCACCTCCAGCCCTCCTGGCTCATGGACTCAATTGTCTTCCCCAATCGTCTCTTGACCACACAGGGGCCGCCATTGCACTGACCCTACCACTTATCACTACTCCACACTGCCCCCCCCCCTCCGCCCCTGTATGCCCTCATTTACCTCCAGCTTAGAAGCTTTGATCTAGTTTGAGAATCATTTCCTTCCTAACACCCTTATTGGCCGTACCCTTTGTTTCTTCATCTGATTAAGCCTCCAATCTGCTTAACCAAACTATCTACCTACTCTGAGCTAAACATCTTACTTTAAATTCATGATGACTAATCTCAACTCAACACTGCCCAGCACTCCTACCCTACTTCCCTAGGATATTTGTTTTCTCTTTCTCCAGCACAAATATTTCAGAACTTCTTGTTTTCAACAGACCACACATTTCCTCATTCAATCTCTGCTGATGACTTTGACTCATTCCTGAGTGAAAAACAAAACAAAACTCAGGAATCAGATGAAACTAACCTCATCTTCCTACCACTAAAGCCACTCAGAACCCACTTTTCCTTCTCTATTGATATGACGGAATAATTGTCCCAGCTCCTAGCTGTGACCCATTCTTCCATGTTTACATGGGATCTCATCCCTGCTCAAGGAATTTGACCCTATAGTTTTCCCTTTTCTCTTGTGTTATCAACTGCCCTTTCACAGCTGGACTGTTCCCATTGGCTCACATACATGCTTTAATATCACTCATCTAAAAAAAAAAATTAAAGCAAACACCTGTCTTTCACTCCCACACTGTCCTCCAGCTACTTCATTTCTCTGCAGTCTTTCACACCCAAACCCCTCAAAATTATCTATACTCAGTCTGTATTTTCTTACCTTCTTTTCTCAACCTACCTTTTTGGGTTTCATCCCTCACCCCACCCACCTTCATGAAAAACTCCTTCATTTTTTATCAGGGTCTCAAAACCAATGGTCAATTCCCTATTCTCATATTACCCAATCACTTAGCAGCTTTTAACCCAGTTAGCTACTTCCTTTTTTACACCTACTTTTCCCTGGGTTTCCCTGATACCATGCTCCCCTGGCTTACCTTTTACCTCACTGGCCACTCCTCTGTTTCATTTGTTGGCTCCTTCTTGTCTGCTGAGTCTCTAAATGTTGGAATACTCTGGACCCCATCCTGAGCCTTTCGTCTCTTCCCTATCGGCACTTTCTCCCAATCTCATCTTGTCCAGTTCTGTCATTATGAATGCTACCTTTATATTGCTAACTCCAAAATCTGTACCTGCCACACTGATCTTCCCACTAAGATAAAGACCCAGATATCCAGCTACCTCCCCAGCATATCAAATTTAACTAATCCTAAGGAGAGCTCTTTATCCACCCCCCAAATCAGCCATGTGCATGTCACTAAGTGATAACCTCATATATGGTACCCCCCTATACCCAGTTGCTCAGGCCAAAATCCTCTTTCTCTCATGACTTACATCCAATCCTCAGCAAGTGCAACATATATTTCTCAAATCCAAGCCACTTCTTAGCATCTTCATCAACACTCCAGTCCATGCCATCATCACATCTCACCTATACCATTGCAGCAGTCTCCCTTACCCATCTCTTTTCTCCAACTCTTGTCTCTCTGTAACTCATTCTCTGAAGATCAAACATAGAGAGTTTCTCCAAGATTAAGTGTGATCACTGTCACTCTATTTAAATATCTCTGATAGCTTCCTGTGGCAATTAGAATAAAATGCAAATTCTCTAGTATAGCTTACCAAGCCCTCTGTGATCTGACCCTGCATTAATCTACTACAGCTTTGTTACAGGGGTGGAATTTTCTGCTGCCCATTGCGCCTTTTCTCAGGGTTCCTCCTATTTTTTTGCTCTCTTTATTTTTATTTTTTATTATTTTCTTTTTTCCAGCTTTACTGAGATACAATTGACCTATAACGTATGTCAGACCATCACATTGTACACCTTTAACTTGTGAGGAATAGCTGCCCATGATGTAAGGCACCACCATCTCCACCATCCCCTCCTTCTATACTCACTTCCCTTGAATTGAAGATGTTGAGGATAGGAGGACAGCAATAAGTTTCTATGTGTCCTGGGTCTGTGATACAGGGGCAGATGGTGGGTTTGGTTGGACAAATGTCCAACTATCCTTAAACATTCTGTATTTAATTAATGCAAGGCCTGATTATGCCCTGCAGTGAAAACTGTTTAAATACTGCTAAATCCAGCTCCATCTACCTGATGTCATGAGTCTCTCAAATTCTTGTATTGGGTTGTCTTTCAGTCTTATTTTAATACATGTATAATTTACAGGCATGACTCAAGCATACGAAACCTATTTTCCTTCATTTCTCTGTTAGAAAGATAAATTAATTCAGAAGCCTCCACATCTGCCAATGATAAAAATCCAATCTTGCCAATAAAAAGTAGTTCAACAACTTCTTGTTTAAAGCTTCATCTTTGAGGAAGTAAATCCTTATTCAAGTTCTGGATTCTCCCTTGTCGCCTTCTTCCCACATCCTTTCTGGGAATCATCTAAGTTCCAGGGGTCTCAGGTCCCAGCTTTGGAGAGGGAACATGTGGTCTACATATTTTCATTTGTCTTCAATGTCCCCCACTGACATGTGGCTTGTCCCATCTGTTCTTGGGCATCAGTCTCTGCACCAGCTACTTCACTGCTCCTGTCCAAGCCTCCATTCACACAGCTGGCAGTCTGCTCACTCTGTGCTCTTTGGTAAAACTCTGAACCCTTCAACTGAACATCTCTCAACTCTTCCACCTTAACCGTATTTGTGGGTCTTGGAAACTCTTGGCTATTTTCCTTGCACCATCCTGATATGCCTTCAATTGTAAGGTAGCCCTGGCTTGTCCAGTTAGCCACCTTTTTTGGAAATTGTTCTCTACTATTCCAGCACGCTGCTACTCAGAGTCATATAGGGCATGTGGCCTCTCCAAGAATCTGACAATCTCCCAGAGACATACTATGCAATCAGATCCCAAGACTTTCAGCTTTGGAATTCTCTCTGCGTGAGTCTACAGTCTCTCCACCGAAAGATGGTTTGGGGGAAGGGAAGGGCCTTCACAGGGGCACACTAACATCTACTCTCTTGTTACCTCCCCTTGGAATCCCCCTTTCAACTCTTTATTGCCTTAAAAGTAGAAAAGTTGCTCACATTCTTTACTTTCTCTTTCCTATATTTTGGCCTGAGGTGTAAATTCTAGGTTCTTAGTCTCTTGATACACAAAGCCAATATTTTGTAATTTTAAAAATGGTCTTTGCTCTCCCCACAATGCCTGGCTCTAAGCCTATGGACTTTAGTGTAAATTTACAGAAGTCTACAAAAGAACTCAAGAATGATGAATCTGACTCTTTCAGGATGTATATCTCCTGGGAGTCACTACCTTTAGAAACCCTGGATGATGAAGGGGAGGAGAAATGGGTTCAAATAATTCTTGGGAAGGGGACAGGGAAGAAACAATCTTTAAACACCTTTAAAATACTACCCCCTGTCACACTGCTTTTTTATTTCTTTTGTAGGTCTTTATATTTTTCTGTATCTTCCAAGGAATTTTATTGGGAAGATATAAAAGGCTATATCATGGGCTGCCAAGCAGTTGCTATTTTTAAACTTGTGTTTATTTTTTATGGAAGCAAATTTCACATACAGGAATTCTCTTTCATCTCAGGCATTTTCTTCATGGAGCCATACTTAGCAAAGGAGCCAGGAACCAAAACCAGAGCTAGAAGGGCAAGTACCCAAAGGAAGTAGAGGTAGGTATATCCAAAGTAGAGCTTTGCTTATCTCCCAGTTTGCTCCAAGCCATGCCTAGTTTTATCTAAGCATTAGAGAGATGGTATATTCATTTTCTAGTACTATTGTAACAAAGATACCACAAACTGGGCCACTTAAAGCAACAGAAATTTATCCTCTCACAGTTGTGGAGACTGGAAGTCTGAAATCAGAGTGTTAGCAGGGTGGGTTCCTTCTAGAGTCTCTGAGGGAGAATCTGTCCCGTACCTTTCTCCTAGCTTCTGGTGGTTGCCAGCAATCCTTGGCATCCCTTGGCTTGTAGCTGCCTCACCCCAATCTCTGTCTCCATCTTCACATGGCCTTCTCCTCCTGTGTATCTCTGTGTCTTCATATATCCTCCTTATAAGGACACCAGTCATTGGATTTAAGGCCCACCCTTATCTACCATGACCTCATCTTAACTAATTACATTTGCAAAGACCTTATTTCCAAAGAAGGTCACATTCTGAGTTTCTAAGAGGATATGAATTTGGAGGGAGACTCTATTCAACCTAGTTCAAGGTGGAAAAAATATCTTGAAGTGTTCTGTGATAATACATGGAGGTATTTTTCCAGAAGGTCCCAGGTGAGCCACATACTAGATTCTGACTGTGAAGTTGAGAGGGGCCATGGGTTGGAGGTAGTTATGTTCTCTGAATGCAAATTTTTAGGTCAGGTAGACTTGAAAATATAGATGGCTAGCATTTGGTTTTTATGATGATTGCCATTCTTGCTTTTCTAACATCTATCACATCTAGACCTCGTTCATCTTCCTCTCTACCTAGTCAATAGCTCCAGAGAAAAAGCACTAGATTAGAATTCAAAACTTTGCTTAAAGTCTTATTTCTATCATTTACCATCTGCTTGGCTCTAAGCAAATCACTTTCCTGAGCTTCTATGTCCTCAACTGTAAAATAATTAGACTTCCAATGATTCTTTTGTAAGTTTGTGACATTTTTACCTCCAAAGTTATTGAAAATTAAAACTACACTAAGGTTTTTTGGATGCTGTATTTTATTGAAGAAGCAAGGCAGTGTGTAATGTCAGAGATAAACTCCTATGCAGCATAATTAAAATTCAAAAATAGTTTGGAGTTTTAAGAAATAAACTCTAGTTGCCTGGAAATGCATTTACATGGAGCACATATTTATCTGGCATTATTAGGTGACGACTCAGGTCAGCAGACAAAATGGACTAGACTGTGGATAAGTGTGTACACAAATGAGAGCCCAAGGAATATCTATCTGATTAGGTTTCAAATGCCCCAGAGCACATAGCATAGGGTATTCTATGTAGATATTTGATTTATATTTCAAGCAGGAGGAGAGAGGTGGAAGGGTGACGGGGAGAAAGGGAATAAGAATGAGCTAATTAGAGCCCCATTGCCTCTCTGAGCTTAGATTTCCTCATTCCTGATGCTCCTGCTGTTCATTAGTGCTCTCTACCTATCATCAGGCACTCAGCGTAGCTTCAGCATTTATCACATCGTCAAGCTCCAAAGCACCGAGCAGGCTGCCACATGGTAAGTGCACAATACATGTTTGTAAATTAGGGAAGGAAAGACTATGTCCGGACTATGTCAAGGGGTTGTTTTGCACTGTAGCTTCTTATTATTACCTCTGTCACCCTCTGCTGCTGATTACAAAGCGCCCTCCCAGCTTGCCTTTGCCAGTTTTTTTCTTTAGTTAGTAGTCTCTGCTTTGGCCACTAGATGGCACAAGAGGAAAGTTCTTTAAAGATCAGGAATGAAGGCAAGGTGCTTGGGAAACGTTGAGCTGCAGTACGAACAAGGCAGCCACCCCCAGGGTTAATTTAACAAATCAGGTAGCCAGCATTTCACCTAACACATTGGAAGGAAGCAAAGCCTCCACAAGGCGGGATTTGAAATGACCTTTGGGCACTGGTAGATACAAAGACAAAAACACTCTCTGCAGAGAGTAATAACCACCTGGTACATACTGCTGCCTTTTAAAGCCTTGCTGTAATCTGGGAGCACTGATGTGACTTACAGAAGCACCCGGCAACTCCACTTGCTGAGATTTGGTGCTCATGAAGAAACTTTCTATTATAAATGAACTTTGTCTTTAGATCTGCCTCCAGGGAGAAAAAGCTGTGGTCATTCCAGCATAAGACCTTCCAACATTTGTGACAGGTGTACGTTTCACTGTAACAATAAATCGGTATTCTGTTTTAAACATCAGTCTCCTATCAGCTTGGTAAATGTGAATTGCAACCAGGAAAAGGACTTTCTCTTGACAAAATGAACTATCTGAGCCTGTTGGACTGGTGTGATGTCTGTGTTGAATGCCTCCTATGACATCTCTTAGTGACACCACTGTTCTGGTGACCCATTTTCTACACACCCTTCTTTCACACATCTGTGGCCATGATTCCCCATCCTGGCTGCATATCAAAATTATCCATGAAGACTGTTACTGATGCAGAGCTGCAGACTCCAGCCCCAAAGATTCTAATTCAATAGATCTGGCGTTGATCCGGGAATCTGTATTCCTAAGAAGCCCAGTTGATTCCAACGAGCCTGGCTCTACACCTATGGTGTTTGAGAACCATTCATCTTTCTAAATATAATTCCACAGCTTAGTCCAGAACCACAGATTCATGGAATATTTTATTTGAAAAAGGTCTCCACATCAATAAGAATGCCTTTTACAGCAACCCTGAACCCTCATGTTCCCAGGGAAGGCATCAAGGACTAGACGGGAAGCTAGGCCATTAAAGCTTAACAGCCACAAGAAACTAGCAGACCTCTGGGACCTTTGACCTTTAACCAGGAGTATCAAAAGAATCCCATTAGCTCTTGGAGAAATGGCCCTGTCTGGTCAAAAATGTATACGTGAAGGACTTCCCCAGTGGTCCAGTGGTTAAGACTCTGTACTTCCACACTGCAGGGGGCATGGGTTCGATCCCTGGTCAGGGAACTAAGATCCTGCATGCTGTGTGGTGCAGCCAAAATATAAATAAATAACATATATATATATATATATATATACACACACACACACACACACACGCACACACATGAGACCCTGAGACCAAGGGCAGATGCATAATTTGTAAGCCCAGTACAAAATTTAAAATTATTAAAAAATTGAAGATGGAGGAGGCAGGACATTAAACTAAGTGTGTGGCCCTTCTGAGCAAGTGGCCCTGTGCAACTGCCCAGATCCCATGCCCGTGAGGTTGGCCCTCTACAGGACTATTGGGACAGACTACCACTGAGGCAGGAAGATGATTATAAATCAAGGGATAGCTGTATTTTTATCTGATCTTCTTTTCAATTTGCTTATTTTCCTGCATCCACACAGCAGCCAAGGTGATCTCTTTAAAGTGCAATCTGTCTTGTCCCTACCCCGGCATTAACTGATCCAGTGGCGCCCATACATCCAGCATCAACTCTAAAGCCCTGAGCAGGGTTAGCACATCCTTTTGCAATTTGACTCCTGCCCACCGCTCTCATGTTATGCTCCCCATTCTTTCTCTATACTACAGTCCACTGCCCTTGTTTCAATTCCTCTAGTTTTCCAGGCTTCTTTCTGCTCAGACCTCTCACGAATGCCCTTCTCTGTGGCTTGAAAAGTCTTCCCCTCCTGTCCTAACCCGGCTAAATTTTGACTATCATTCAGGTCATAGGTTAAATATCTCTTTCTCATGGAAGCTTTCTCTGACCCACCTTGGGACACACTCTCCTATCACCCTCTCCTTGTCTTTATAAATTTATTCCTACTTGTGCTATTATTTGTTTAATGTCTGTCTCCCCTGCTAGACTAAATGCTTCTATCTTTTTATTCTTTGGCACAGTACCTAGAACACAGGAGGTGCTCAAGAAGTATTTTTGAATTAATGAATGAAAAAAACCAACAAAGGCAGAAAGGGTGAAAATGTCAGGCGCTGTGCGTGTTCCTCTTATTAAAGAAACACATCCATTCCCAAAGCCCAAATCACTCCAAAGATGGATACTTGGCATTAAAATCTCCCTTAGAGGGCTTGCCCGGTGGTGCAGTCGTTAAGAATCTGCCTGCCAATGCAGGGGACACGGGTTCGTGCCCTGATCCAGGAAGATCCCACATGCCACGGAGCAACTAAGCCTGAGCCTGCGCTCTAGAGCCCGTGAGCCACAACTACTGAGCCCACGTGCTGCAACTATTGAAGCCCACGCGCCTAGAGCCGGTGCTCCGCAGCAAGAGTAGCCACCACAATGAGAAGCCCGTGCACCGCAACGAAGAGTAGCCCCCACTCACCACAAGTAGAGAAAGCCCACGTGCAGCAATGAAGACCCAACGCAGTCAAAGATAAATAAATAAATAAAATAGAAAAATAAAACCCCCAAACCTCCCTTAGATAGAGAAGGAAACAAAAGCAAAAATAAACAAATGGGACCTAATTAAAAGATTTGCATAATAAAGGAAACCATCAGCAAAACAAAAAGACAACCTACTGAATGGGAAAAAATATTTGCAAAGGATATGTCTGATAAAGAAGTAATGTCCAGGGCTTCCCTGGTGGCGCAGTGGTTGAGAGTCCGCCTGCCGATACAGGGGACACGGGTTCGTGCCCCGGTCTGGGAAGATCCCGCATGCCGCGGAGCGGCTGGGCCCGTGAGCCATGGCCGCTGAGCCTGCGCGTCCGGAGCCTGTGCTCCGCAACGGGAGAGGCCACAACAGTGAGAGGTCCGCATACAGCAAAAAAAAAAAAAAAAAAAAAAAAAAAAAAGTTAATGTCCAAAATATATAAACAGCTCATACAACTCAATATAAAAAAACAAACCACCTGATTAAAAAATGGGCAGAAGACTTGAATAGACATTTTTTCAAAGAAGACATACAGATGGCCAACAGGCACGCGAAAAGATGCTCAACATTGCTAATCATCAGGGAAACCACAAATCAAAACCACAATGAGACAGCATCTCATACAGGTCAGAATGGCTATCATCAAAAAGACCACAAATAAACATTAGCAAGGATGTGGAGAAAAGTGAACCCTTGTGCACCATTGGTGGGGATGTAAACTGGTGCAGCCATTGGAAAAGACTATGGAGATTCTTCAAAAAAACTAAAAATAGAACTACCACATGACCCAGAAATTCCACTCCTGTGTATATATCCAAAGAAAATGAAAACACTAATTTGAAAAGATATATGCACCCCAACGTTCAAAGCAGCATTATTTATAATAGCCAAGATATGGAAGCAACCTAAGTGTCCAGCAACAGATGAATGGATAAAGAAGATGTGGTGTATATACACATATTTACATATTGACCATAAAAAAGACTGAAATTTTGTCATTTGCAACAACACAGATGGACCTGAAGAGTATTATGCTTAGTGAAATAAGTCAGAGGAAAACAAATACTGTATATTATCACTTATATGTGGAATCCAAAAAAAAAAAAAACAAACAAATAAATATAACAAAACAAAAACAGACTCACAGATACAGAAAACAAACTCTACCAGTGGGGGGAGGGCAAGGCATAGGTAGGGTATTAAGAGGTACAAACTATTATATATAAAAAGAATAAGATACACAGATATATTGTACAGCACAGGGAATATAGTAAATATTTTATAAAACTTTAAATGGAGTATAATCTATAAAAATATTCAATCACTATGTCGTACACCTGAAACTAATAAAATATTATATTTAATTTAAAAAATAAAATGAAATAAATAAACTTCCCTTATATAAAGGGTGACCATACTTCACAATTTTTCCAGGACAATCCAGTGTGCTTATTAACAGCACTTACTCTTGTTCACCAAAACTCCGTGTTTGGGCATTGAATTATATGGACCTCCTGCTTACATACCACACTTTGGTAACATGAACCATGTCTCTTTTTCTCTTTCTCTCTCTGTATAGGTGAGTTGATGAGACAGTTTCTGTGCTTTGGTGGCTGCAGTATTAACAGAAGAGCTTAAGTTATTAAACCAGGCAGCTTTAATCTGTGAGGTCTCCTGAAGCAGTGAGGATTAATGTATTTTTATTGCAGAGCCAATGTAGCTATTCCATCGAGCCAGGGTTTGCTTCCAGCAACCACCAAACTGGCCCCACTGCCTTTCTCTAGACCCACTTCCCAACCGTGAGGGATGCGATGGAATTTTACCTGGAGATTGACCCTGTCACCTTGAACCTGATCATCCTAGTTGCGAGCTACGTCATCTTGCTCCTGGTTTTCCTCATCTCCTGCGTGCTGTATGACTGCCGAGGCAAGGACCCCAGTAAGGAGTATGCTCCTGAGGCCACCCTGGACGCTCAGTCCTCCATCCACCTGGTGGTAATGCAGCAAAGTGTTCCGCGGGCCCACTGGGCAAGGGGCCCTGGCCTTCATTTTGGGAATCGTGCTCCACTAGGGAAGAAAAGCACAATGGTGTGAGACTGGCTGAAGGATACTGGGGAGAGAGCACTAGACATTCTGGACAAAACTTTCCCCACATGGCTACAATTCTCTCGGCACATAGGTCCTGCTTGGCTATGTAAGTGGGAGCTCTGCCTTCCTTTCTGCTTTCTTGTCATCCTCCTTGAGGGTGAAGCAACTGTTTAAGGTAAGAAGCCCACGGCGACCTTTGGTCAAGGTCTCCAGATGCAAAATCTCAGCAATACTATTGCTTAGTGAAGCTGGTTACAAGTACATTCCTGATGAAGCTCTCCTTGCAACTTCTAGGAGAGATTGACATTTGAGAAAGGGTTGAAAGAAGAGAGTGCAATGGTATGTGTGTGTGTGTGTGTGTGTGTGTGGTGAGGAATGAGACTAGCTCAAATCTATCCTGTACTTAGCAAATCCTTTCTTTTCAAGGCAACCACTGAACTTTTCCAGACTTAAGATTTTTATTATTTCTATAGGTACCATCTCTTCACATTCATTCCTCACTGTGAGTCAATATGGTGAACACAGTAACTGTAGAGCATGGTGGTTTACTGACAAAGCTTGGAGCCTGGGTTCAGACCCTGTCTCCTTCACTTACTGGCTGTGTGACCAGAGCCATTTGTTTGTGCCTCAGGACTAGTGGGAGGACCTCCAGGCTGTTTGGAGTATTTAAATTAGTGAGTTCACTGAAAACACCTGAGACAGTACTTGGCACGTAGGGTTAGCTGTTATGATGAATATTAATATTATTCCCTTTCATATTTCTCATCAAGAAATTTAATCTCCAGTCCTCAAATCTGACCTGGTCCAACGCAAAGTTACTGAGGTCCCATGACTTGGTGTTTCACTCCCCCCAGCACTACTTGCTGTCTTCCTGTTCCCTTTCTTTGCTGTTACTAGCTATAAATTTGTTTTTCTGCTCATTCATTTATTTTCACAATTTTGAATTAGTATCTCCATTGTGTATGTATGTTTTTTATTAATCCTCCCTGCTCTGAGCTCAGAGCAACTTACATGTTCGCTTGGTGATATACTAAACCCCTTCTTCTAATCAGGCCCTGTTGGAAATACAAAGAAATGAGTGCATCATGACCCTCTCTTCGGTCTTTGCTGCCTAACAGGAAGAGGAGGAGTCAGGAATGACTCAGAGGATGAAGGACAAGAAGGCATTGCAGATTCTGTGCTAGAAGTCTACCTAGAGTGCAGGAGTCTGCAGAGACATGGGTGCCTAACACTAAGAAGGGGATCAAGAAACATTTGCATAATGTTGAATAAACAATTTCATCTTAGACTCAGGCTTCAAAGATGAGATGATTTGTCTTGAAAGATAAGCAACTATTTTCTAGAAGGACAAAAATGTGTTGGGGGCTTGGAAGTAGGACAGGAGATGGCATTTTAGACAGAAGAGATAATATAGACAAAGCTTGGAAGCAGAAATTGTAGCGTTCACTGACTGTGACAGTCTGATGGCTTCCAAAACTTGGAAGAAAAAGTGAGAAATTAAGTTTCATTTTAGCTTATAGAAAACTTGAAGAGGAGGTACTGGCCCAGCCTGCCCTGCCAGCTTCAGCAATGGGCACTGTTTTGACATTGGATTGTTGAGTAGTATAACAAAAACAAACAAAATCCCAGTAATTTTGTTTTCAGATTTTTAATATTTAAAAATTTTTCTTTATATTTTATCAGAAAATCATATTTTCTCTTATGTATGTGATTTGAAAATTATATTGAGAATCTTTCAGAGAAATTTTTTTCTTTTATGGTCAAGGAGCCATCCTTACCTTAATAGTGAAAATATAAAATTAATGGGAAAATAGAGTAAATTAACAGGCAGCTTCTAAGAATCTGCACTTTGCCTAGTGTGAACTTCACCTGGACTAACCTTATTTACTTCCCCATCATGGGAATACATATAAATTAGTGGAGAAAAAAATATATCAGTGAAGAAAAAAATCCAAGGACCACAAGAAAAGTGTTGACAACAATAATAATTGTAATCATAGCTGTTTGAGAGAGAGAAATAGAAAATGTTTATCTCATCTAATTTTAAAGTTAAGATTATATAATCATTCATTGATAATTTTTAGATAAACAAATAGTTTCAATTATATTTCAATTCCATATTGTGGTCAATTGAAGAAGAAAAATTAACAGAAATGGAAGAAAAGAAAAATAAATTCTAAGAGAAAGAAGGAGAACGAGAAGAACAAAAAACCAAATAGTTAAACTAACAACAACGACAGAAAAGGGAACAGAAATAAAGTCAGAAAAAAGAAGGAAAGAAGGAAACTAAAAAGGCTCTAGGGTGGATGTTGGAATAAAGGGCATTAAGCTTTTCCAAGCCTGCGGTTCCTTTGACTTGTGGTTCATCTGGAGTTGTGTTCTCCAACAGGAACCAGCTTCTCAGCTTTTAAAACAATCTTTTCTGTATAGCACGTACACTTAGAATCTTATAAGAACTAGAAGTATCTTTAAGAATTTTACCAACAAGGAAACTAGCCCAGAAAGAAGAGTGATTTTCCCAAGAGCCTTTGGCTTCAAAACTGACACAAAGATCCTGTTATTCCCTTTTTCCTATTTGTCCCCCAGTCCTCTTTCAGGTAAACGTTATCTCTTACCTGTTTGTAGTTTAAAACTTTGTGATTTATTTCTTATTTTTTAAATAAAGCTTTAATTCCCAATGGAATTATTAGTTGCACAGCTATGAAATTGTAACCAATGTCTTAAAGCCTGGTGAAGCGGGTGCCAGCTAGAACCAAGGAGCTCCTTTTACAGTCAAATACTACAGCATTATTTTTGTTTCCTTTTGGGATTAGGACTCCCTTATTCCACCTTCTTTTAATTCATTATTCTCCCATCATGCACAATTTTTATCAAAGCAAATGCAATATTTTGGCCTAATTTGGATGATAGTTGTGGGAAGGACATAAACAGAACTCTTCCAAGGCCAGGGAAGGGAGGGAGAGAATGTAGGTTTGTCAGGAATCTCTACATGCCAGATGCCTTTTTTTCACCCTCCCCCTCCCCTATGAGACAGACACAATTAAAAGTAGCTTAAAGATAAGAAAATGGAGGCTCAGGAATGCACTAGAGCTTGTGCAGGTCCACAGCAGGTCCATGCAGGAGGCAGCATCTGAGCTCAGTTGTAGGTATGTCGCCTCTGCTCTCTATGTTTTTCAGCCATTCAAGGGCAGTAGCAAACCCATGTTTATTCCTCTTTTTCTCTCTCCCATGCTAGAAGTGCATACCTGGGAGACTGCTCAAGAAAAAGCTGTTAAATCATATAACAGTTTTTTCAGATTTCTAGCAAAGAAAAAATAAATTGTGATAATTTGGCCAGAACATTATCTTCTGATATTCCAAAAGACACCAAGATGGAATGGCCTAAGGCAGGGCTTGGTGCCAGAAATGCCAAGCTCAAGACCCTCTGTCTCTACCTGCTGTTGAGCCTTTTATGCATCACTTAACTGCCTAAGCCTTTTGCCCAACTTAAATACAACGTTGTCGATGAGGTTTAGAATTATATATGTAAAATATCTGGCATATGGTATGATTTCAACACAACGAAAGCCACTATTATTATAATACCAACAGATAAGGTGAAAGTAATGTAGGGCATCTTGCCACTCAGCGGCAAAGACTGCTCCTGCAGATTCAGGCTCATTTATGGGACCACTGAGGAGAAGGAAGATGAGGTTGGAGAGCTGCCACACACAGCAGGAATTGGGAAATAGGGGGAAGCATCTGTGATGGGTTGAAGACATATGTTGAAGTCTTTACCCCCAGTACTTCAGAATGTGATCCTGTTTCAAAATAGGATCAGTACCAGTATAATTAGCTAAGGTGAGGTCATAGTGGAGGAGGGTGGAGCCCTAATCCAATATGACTGGTGTCCTTATGAAAAAGGGGAATCTGGACACAGACATACACACAGGAGAATGTCTGTGAAGACTAGAGTTATTCTACCACTTGCCAAGGAACTATCAGAAGGGAAGAGAGAGGTCTGGAACAGATCCTACCCTAGTGCCTTTGGAGGGAACATGACCCTGCCAACACCTTGATCTCAAACTTTGTACCTCCAGAACCGTGTGACAATAAATTCCTGTTGTTTAAGCCACTTAGTTTGTGGTAAATTGTTAGGATAGGATTAGCAAACTCATACAGTGCCTAAAGATAATTTTACTACATATAATGGGACGCTTAACATTTTAAGGCCCTTTGGAGTCAGTGACATGATTCTTTTGGATGTGACACCATACTGAGTTGGGGCCTTCGGCAGAAGCTAGAAAGCTAAGCTTTATCAGAGTTACCTGGGAAAGAGACACGCACAAGCAGAGTAACAATTTGTTGTGTTTTTAAGGAGGGTAGAATACAGGAGAAATGTCTTGAGGAAGAAACTATGCTTGTGGTTTTCCTAAATAGAATGTAAAGGATAATTGAGAGGAATAAGCTCTATAAAGAGGAGGAAGGGGCCAGTCACAAAGAAAAGATGTTATGGAGTCCAAGTGTAAACCTACTGGGTTGAAGTCAAAAAAAAAAAAAAAAAGCCTCAGAACTAGGCTTAAAGAATCCAAGTCCCTCCAGATATCCCATAGATACTTCAGAAGCCACTTTAGTGAGTGCCAGACACATCATTTAATCTGCCAGAAAATTTGTAGGGGGAGGAACATTTATTCTTATTTTAGAGACAAGGGAGTTTCAGATTGTCTTGTCTGAACTTTTAGGGGACAGAATAGGATTAGCAGAGCCCTGGGATCCTGACTCAGCCCTGAGTTTGCCTATATTTCCATGGCAGCCCAGAATCTATGCAGAGTAGCAGAGCGATTGGGCCTGCTGAGTGTACACTTTTGCAATCTACCTCTCACTGCCTTTACTTTCAGGAAGCACCGATAACACAAACCCCTTGATGAGGGCAAAAGCCCCTGAGAACTAGAGGGCACAGTCCAGCGTTGCTCAAGAGTACCACGGATAGCCCTTTTCTCATTACTTCATCTTCCCTGAGAACAGTAGTGGTTGAAATATACAAAGTAAAAGAACACTTGGGCTGTCAGTGTTCCAGATAAGGGTTTTGTAACACTGAGATTAAGAAAGATCTCAGCTATTTCACATCCTCCCAAGATAGTGAGAAGTTGTCTGCACATGCTTATTTTTTGTTCGAAGTTTCTCTGTACTTGACTGTTATTTAATTAAACATCAGCCATATGCTGGGATCTGCTGGTTCTCTGTTTGGCATATCTACAGCCTGGTGGCCTCAGCTGCAATCTGAGGTTGAAAGACATTCAAGACTTAGGAGATACTAGAAGAATGAGGACTTGGTTAGGATGAAGGGGACCAAGGGAGAGAAAAGCCTGTTGCTCCAAGGGCTGGGGTGGCGTGTGCTTAAAATTGGCCAACAAGGGGCTTCCCTGGTGGCGCAGTGGTTGGGAGTCCACCTGCCGATGGAGGGGACATGGGTTCATGTCCTGGTCCGGGAAGATTCCCACATGCCACGGAGCAGCTGGGGCCCGTGAGCCATGGCCACTGAGCCTGCGCGTCCGGAGCCTGTGCTTCGCAACGGGAGAGGCCACAACAGTGAGAGGCCCGCGTATCGCAAAAAAAAAAAAAAAAAAAAAAAATTGGCCAACAAGCGTGCAGAAGAAACGTGGCAGTGGAATTTGGAATCTGAACTGTTTGTCAGAACTGATAAGGACATTCTTACCATGGAAATTTATCAGTGACAAGTTGCTTGCCATTAGGTGAGGGAGAAAAACTTGTGATAGAATTTTGGAGAAAAATTTCAACGTAACAGTTATTAGACAGATACTCAGGAGGAAAATCAGAAGGTCCAGATAAGGAAACGATTGGTTTCTTAAATGGCAACAAGAAAGTCTCCCTAAATTTAACCTAAATCTCTTCTGCCTCTTATACTCTACATTCATTTTCTCTCATTTGCCCCTTCTGGGTTTTATTTTTTTTTAGAAATCACTGTTTATCGGGTGATTTGTATAAACATGTCTCATGAAAGAATCCAATCAGATTAGATCACAGTCATAAGGTTGGTGATCACACTCATAGCCTATTGACGAATCACCATCAGTTGTGAGATGTCTGCAAGTCATTTGTTACTAAAAATAAGTTATCTAAGTTTGTGAATGATTTACCTGTTTTCAAATACGGGGTGAATTAAAGGTAATCTCAATCCTAATGCCACTGTCACTTCTGTGTACTCCAGTGTTGTTGCTGAGGCAGCGCTGATACAGGTGTGGTGACAGCTAACATGGAAGCAATTGCACATAGCTATTGATCACTCATCTATTTGACAAATATTTGACCTACTTTGTACAGGCCTCGTGCCAGGTCCAGGAGATACGTTAAGCACACAACAGATGCAAGTTCTGTCCTCACAAAGCTTGCCAAGTAGCAGGAAAAATTCCTGAGCACTTTTCATGTATTGTCTGTCTATCCACTACAACCCTAAGAGGTACTGTCTTTTTCCCAATCTTATGAATTTTTGGTAGCTAAGACTCTAAAACCCATTCTCCAGACCAGCGGCTTCCAAGCACCTCTGAGCCTGCATTCCTTTCCCTAAAGAAAACTTTAGTACTCACCTGTGTGTGTGTATTTATATAAGTATACATTTATGAATATTTAAATAATATATATTTAAATAAGTCTAGATTTGTAGATATATACACATATGCATATACTTATACATTTTATGTACTTTACGGATCTTCCTGTACACCTCACCTTGGAGACCACTGCTCCACGCCATTCCACCACCTTGCCTCCTGATTTTGTCTGTGTATAACGGCAATAATCTACCTCCAATCTCCCCCAGCCTAACCCTAAGTTTTGCTCTGGATGAGTGGGGATGGGAACCTTGTCTAAGAACTTGATCTAGGAAATATATTTTTTTAATAATGAGCAGTAATTTTCAAGTTTGGACTAGATCTCTGTACTGTTAAGGACGTTTTGGCAAAATTCCTTGATGATTTTTTTAAATATGCAAAGATAAGTTCTTCTCCTTTGTAAATCCTATTCATTTACTTTGAATTCTCTTTCCTGGCTGGATCTTAAGTCAAGAAAAGCCAACAAAAGAGTGAGTGTCCTGTATGCCTGTTTCAGTCCCCGCAGCACCCAGTAAAGGACTGAACACATCAGGAAATCTTCATCCTGTTAGAGAAAGGAAGACTTTTTTTACTTCAACTGTAGAATAGGAATTACTATCCTGTGGAAACAAAGTGCCCCAGACACAGGAGGGAGGTGGCTGGGCTGCTCTGACATCCCCAAGCTTGGAAGACTAGGAACGTGCAGCACATAGTCTTGTAATGAATGAAGCAGCCGAGATGATGCCAGGGCTGCCCCCCTCCCTCACAGGCACAGTGGAGAGGAGGCTGGGAAACCAGAGCAATAGAAAAGAGTCCTTCCACCTCTCTACCCGTTCTGGCCCCAGCGCCACCAAAATCCTCCAACTTCCTCTTTCCCTCTTTGCTTTTCCCTCTTTTTCCTTTTTTGCCTCTACTGAACCACCAGGAAAATGGTTGCAAGTCCTCCTGGACCTGGTCCTGCCACGTCCCTCTGTGCTATTAGACTCTGCTGCTGCCCCAGGTTCCAATTCTAACCCAGTCACTAACTTCCTGGGAGGTTTTAGGCCCCACTTGCTCATCTAGAGAAAGAAAGCAATGAAGTTAATTAACAACCATCCAAGGTCCTTCCAGCTCTGGCATTTTTGACCCCATATCTCTCCTTTTTCCTGAACTTTCCTCTCTCCTGACCTTTTAGAATGAAGAAACTATAGACAGGAGGATTTTTCCCGAAAACCTGCCTTTGGTTGTGGCATTGTTATTGATCAGGGAGCTGCAAAGCGAGGCTTAACGGAGGGCTAAGTCCTTTTCTTTCACAGGAGGCATGCACACACACCATTTTCTAACATGTCTTTCATCTGACATTTCAATTAACTATCCCCACGTTGGTGCTTCTTCAAGTCAAGGTCTCTTTTGCACGCTTTGGAAGGAGCATAAACCGTGACAAATGGTCTCAGTGTAGGCATATGGTAATGCATTGATTTCCTAGTTCCTGGGATGTATTAACAAACTTATTGTCCCCAAATGTAAAAATAATGAACTTACTGCCAAGCGTGGAACATTGACAATGTGAAACAGATTAGATTTATTGGAGCCTCGGAGACAATCCTTAATTTTTAGTAGAACATTGCCTTTTATTTCCATCCTAAGTGAATTTCAATTGCCTTCCCCCTAAAACCTTGTTTTCACATGGTTGCAGTGATTAGGAATTAAAAATAATTTTTTAAGTGGATGCATTAATTAGAAATTGTGCTCATCTATGACTAACAAAGACACAAAACACAGTGGCTGAAACATGATGGGGACTTTGTTATCTCTCCTGCAGCTTGAAGTTGGGAGGGAGATGGTTCAACCTTGTACAGTGGCTCTAAGATACCCCCAAGGACCCAGGTACATTTATTTCTGCCCCATCAGCTTTACTTCATGATTTCTATCTCTGAAGTTGTCTTCTCATTGCAAGATGGCCACTGCAGTGCCAAACCTTCCATCTGAGTTCCAGGCAGGGAGAGAGAGGAATAAGAGGGGAAGGGCAAATGGGCTGATACCAGTCAAGTCAGCTGAGAGGCCCACTCAACCACTTCTACTTATATTTCATTGGCTAGAAGTTAACCAAATGTCTACCCCCATCTGCAAAGAAGGCTGGAAGATGCAGAGTTTTGCAGGGTACATTGACATTCCCCCCAACCAAATTCAGGGTTTCATTACAAAAGAAAAGGGAGAGAATGAATTTGGTATAGGCAACTGTCCTTGTGGGGTTGTTTTTCCTTCTAAAATTAATACCTGTTTGTTAAGGTAAACTTGAAAGCTCTGGAATTGGAAAAGAAAGAGATAATGATGATTTTAACTACCCTAAGTGATCTCCAGTAGCAGTTAGTGTAATTGCATGCTTGGTTTTTTATTAGTATTTATGTTTTTCTGATTGTATTTTTTTGACTATAAAAGGAATGCCCATCCATTAGGGAAACTTTGAGCAAAGTATAGAGAAGAAAATAGGAATCACCCATAACCCAGAGATAAACACTATACTATTCTGTTGCATTTTCTGCCACTTTTATGTATATTTTTCATATTAGTAATCATAGTGTATGTATAAGCTGATACCTTTTTTTAACTTTCTACATAAAATAAGTGAATTTACATATGACCCTACCTAATGTCTCCCTGCACCCTTATAACAGAGCATTCCAAATCATGGTTGCAAAGCTGTTTGGAAGGTGCTTAAAGTAGGAGAGAATGAATAGCACAGACTGGTTTTCTCCTGTTCTGCTTCTGGGAGACCATACGGCAGATCTGCCTCACTTCTCACCCTCACTCTAAGACTATATCATATGCTCTCCTTTCTGTGTTTTTCCATCTTAAAAAATGTCAAGTGTACATGCCAAAAGTTAAAATGATTCTTCAGGGAACATGAACTGTCATGCCCATTCTTACTGCATGGTTCACAGAGGTGGATTTTGCTCTGGCTTGTAAATTCATAGGATCTCATAGCTAGATAGGGCCTTCATGGCCCCATGCCCAACCCCTAATGCAACAGTGGAGAGAAGCAGAAAGGAAAAGTGCCCTGTTCAAGGTCACATGGCATGGTCAGTACCAGAACCCCGGCCTCCCAAGTCCCTCTCTAGTGATTTTCCAACTTACTTGAGATGCTTTGGATGGTGCAACTGATTGCTCAACTTCAAAGGTGTTATGAGTCCCACAGAAAATACACAGCCAAATACAGCCAGTTGCTAAAGGAATTAACTAAAGCCTAGAGATTGGTAACTTGCTTAGGGTGGCATTTCTCAGATGGGCGATTCCATTTAATATACATGGATTTTCAGAGAAAATATACACTCTACAGAAAACAAGCTTTTCCATCCAGTGTTCATTTGCTATGAGCTCAGACCTTGCTAAGTGACAAAAAGTTGTGCTATAGATTATAGAATTCACAGCCTGATTGGGGAGATGAGAGAGACATAAGCCAATGTGGCACATTCATACAATAGAATGTCATGAAACTGTAAAGGAATGAGGTAAATCTGCAGGAACTGCCATGCCCATCATATATCATTAGAGGAAAAATGCTGATCACAGAGGAGTTTGGTAGTATATGTAGTATGATTTTTTCTGTGTTTAAAAAACAAAGTACACTCACACACTTACATGTTTTGTGTGCATAGAAAATATGTAGACAAATACACACCAACTTTTAACAGTGGTTATTCGATAGAGTGGGATTTTAAGATGGGGAAATAACTTTTTATTTACTTTTTCACTCTCATGTTTCTGTTTTTAAAATACAATTATAGGGCTTCCCTGGTGGCGCAGTGGTTGAGAGTCTGCCTGCCGATGCGGGGGACGCGGGTTCGTGCCCCAGTCCGGGAGGATCCCACATGCCGCAGAGAGGCTGGGCCAGTGAGCCATGGCTGCTGGGCCTGCGCGTCCGGAGCCTGTGCTCCGCAGCGGGAGAGGCCGCAGCAGTGAGAGGCCTGTACCGCAAAAAAAATAATAATAAAAATAAAAAATAAAATAAAATACAATTATATATAATCAGTTTCCTCATCATACATTTTGAATAATTATAGCAACTACCACAGAGGAATTGTGACAATTAAGCGAATTGCTATGAATAAAATGCTTAGAACTTTACCAGGCACATACTAAGAGCTCAATAAACATTAGCTTTTATGATGATGTTGGGGGGTGTTGTGGGGAGAGATGAGTGCTCACATGCTCTTGCTGAACATATACATTCATATAAGTTATTTATAAGGCAATTTGACCAGATACATATGCCAAAAGCCTTTAAAATTTGAAAGCATTTTGACCCAGCTGTTCCACTTTCAGAAATTTCTTCTATGGAAGAAATTGTGTAAGTATATAAGAAATACATACAAAGATGAATAAAGAGCAAAATGTTGGCAACAAGCTAAATGTTCAAAAACAGGAATGGTTTAATAAATTATGGTGCATCTTTACAATGGAATAATAGGCATTCATTGTAGCAGTGAATTCATTAACATGGTAATATGTTAATGATATAATATTAAGTGAAAAAAAGCAAATTTCCAAATAGCATATACAGTATGGTTACATTAGGGTACAAAAAATATACATATGTATGTCTAAAAGCACATGCACTTAAGTATTAATAGTATTGCACCCTGGGCAATTGTGAAAATTTTCTTCTTGTACTTAGCTGTAGTTTTCATTTTTTTCTACAATGAGTCTCTATTACAAGTATTTAAAAAAAAAAAGGCAAAGTGGGAGCATTTCATAATGTAGCCTCCATGACCAGGCATGGGGACACCTCTGCCTGGGAGCCAGAGGAGATGCAAGTGCTTCCAGCCTCCAAAGATCATGTGGGTAGGTTTTTTCAGTCTCTACTGCAGACTCAGCAGACATGGGGCTAGTTTCATTGCCTGACTTGGGAGACAGACTTTTGAATGTTGATTGAATGCCAAAAGAAGGATATAGATGAGCAAAGTTGGGCCATGTCATTGCAATCAGCAAACTCAAATTCTTATGATGACAATTCTTCTAGTTTTTCTTGGTACAGTCCCAGTTTATGTTTTTTGTCCCAGCATAATTATGAATAACATCTCTTTCATTCTCGGTCACCCTATCCACTTGGAGTTTATTCACTCGTTTCATTATTTACTTTAATTTGTTCTTCTAGATGCTGTATTTCCTGTACATTGAAGTTATCAAAGGTTTGTTCAGGTTCAACTTCTTTTTGGGCAAGAACTCTTCATAGGTGGTTCTGTTTGCTGTATATTGCCTCATATCAGGAGGTGTGCAATGTCTGATTGTTCCACTTTTAGTGATAAGCAAATTGATGGTGGATTCAGGTGCTGTCCACGTGGTCAAGCCATCGTAAAGTTCTCCATCTTCTTCATCTCATGGTTTCATCAGTTGCTGATCATTGCCTGAATGATTGCATTAGAAGCTAGAAAATAGGTCTAGCTCTATCATTCCTTCCACATTTATTGGCTGGAATTCTTTTGTAAAGAAGTCTGTCCCTCATCAGTTAGGGCTGTGTTACTCTCTAGTACAGTTTATATAGGAAGGACAGAATACATGCTGAACTCTTTCCTTGTAATGGTCAATTTTCAGAGTAAGGAGTTGAAACTCTTACAATGGCACCCAGAGTTTTTTGGTTTTGGGGTGTTTTTTTCTGAAGTTTTTTGTTTGCTTGTTTTTTGGTGGGAAGATGTCTATCTATTTCATTCTTAAAATTTTGGTATCATGAATTCATTGAGTTCTTCTATGTTAAATCTAAATACATTTATAAAACAAATTATACTTATTAAATTAGGAACTGTCTGTATTAGTCAGGGTTCTCCAGAGAAACAGAACCAGTGAATGTGTGTGTGTATATACTGCATATATATGTAGAGAGAGAGAGAATTTACTCTAAGAAGTTTGCTCACACAATTGTGAGCCTGGCAAGTTTGAAATCTGCAGGGCAGCCCGGCTGACTGAAGAACCAGAGATGAGCCGAACAACTCGAGTTTAAGCCTTCTGGAAGCAGCCTTAAACTTCTTCTGTTAAGGCCTTCAACTGATTGGATGAATCCCACCTACATTATGGAGGGTAATATGTTTTATGCAAAGCCAGCTGATTTAAATGTTAATCTGATCTAAAAATACATACCTTCACAGCAATATCTAGACTGATGCTTGACCAAATACCTGGGTACCATGGCCTAGCCAAGTTGACACATTAAATTAACCATCAAATTATCTCTATTTAAAAAAAAAAAACTGGCAGTACAAGTTAGGAAATGCAAAATGAGTTGTAGAATCAATGCTTACTGTGGGTGTTCACAGATGCAGAAGAACTCTTGGGCTGAACCAAACAAGAAAGGTTTGCATTAGTCATTTCTGTGTGTTCTACTGGCTTAGGTGCTAGACTGAGTGTTGGCAAAAACGGTGCCAGTTCTGGCACTTCTCATGTAACTTCTCTTGTGTAATTTATACTAGTTCACTGAGATTCAGAATCTTCATCTGAAAATCAAGGATAATAGCATCTGTCCTACCTTCCATTATACTTTGTCATGACAGCCAAAAGAAATTATGTCTATTAAAGCATTTTGAAAACTCTGCATGCTATGCAAATGTAATTTGCATAATGTAATTTGCAAATGTAATTTGCATAAAATGCTATTAGACTACTTTTGTTAACAGCCAACGAATCACAGAGTGTCAAGCAAATGTGCTTTAAAGCTGCAGCCGTAAGTGCAAGGCCACATTATGATGATGTTCAGTGACTTTCTCTTCATTTGAGGGAGGCCACCACTCTTAGCCCCACATTTTAAGAAGAGGGAAAATTGTTACTTCCCTAAAGGAAAAAGAATCAGTGTACTAATTTTCCATATTAATGTCTCTGTCTGTAAATTCATGTTTCCCCTAGAGTCCCTATTTCTGTATGTCAACCATGTAGCATTGACAAATACAAATGATGGATATCTGACTGGCTTGACTCATTCATTTATTTACTCAATAAGCATTTATCAAACACCTAGTATATGTGAGACACTATGCCAGGTGCTATTGGAGACACAGAAGTGAATCAAATCTAGATTCTCTCCTCAAGCAATTTACAGGTTCTTAAGAGGAAGAAGCCATAATTAAAAAAAAAATACAATACAATATAGAAATTGAAATGTACAATGAGAGAGATAAGTGACATCCCATGGAAATTCAGAGAAGGAGAGATCAAGTTCAACTGAAAGTTCCAGACAGCTTCTTGGAGGAGGTGGCACTGAGCTATCCTGAAGAATAGGAATAGATTTGGGCCTAGGCAGGGGGGCGGGGGGGGGGGCAGGCAAGGTGAAGCAGATGGTATTTTGGGGGGGGGGGCGTTGTAAATGTGCTGGAGAATACAAGGTTCTTGAAGGGAAGAAGTAGGAACGATGTTTGGACATGTGCTATTTGTGACAAATTACAAATTCTCTCCTTTACCTCTAACTTCCTTCTCTGTAATTTTGGAGAGGATCTTAAGATTCATCTAATGATGGCAAAAAGGCTTCCTCTGTCTAGCCCACCAGCTTCTACTAATGGGTAGCAGAAGGTCATATCTGGTCAGTCAGCTCAATGCAGAAGGTTATTGTCAAATAACTACATAATAAATTATAATTTTATTATGATTATGATGCTTTCAATTCTAAAACTATATGATCCTCAGAAACCAAATCTTCTCTGAAGGTTTTGAACATTTTAGATATAAATCTTTCTTAGCTAGAGTACCCATGGCCATGCTTCCCAAACCTAAAATACAGAACTTAATTTAGCCTCCTTGATGATTCAGAGTCAGCCTCAAAAACAGAAAGGATCACACTGTGCTGTATCGCAGCATTGCCACGACCCATGGGAGCACAAAAGACTATTTATCTCAAAACTCAGTGACTCCAGATTGCTCTGTTTGTTATCCTTTTCTTCTTTTTTTTCTTTTTTTCTTTTTTTTTTTTGCGGTACGCGGGCCTCTCACTGTTGTGGCCTCTCCCGTTGTGGAGCACAGGCTCTGGACGCGCAGGCTCAGCGGCAATGGCTCGCGGGCCCAGCCGCTCTGCTGCATGTGGGATCTTCCCGGACCGGGGCACGAACCCGCGTCCCCTGCATCAGCAGGCAGACTCTCAACCACTGCGCCACCAGGGAAGCACCTTTTTTTCTTTTTTTTCTGCCTTGTTGCTGAGCATTCAAAGCTCAGATTTTGATGATCTCAGCATCCCCACCCATTTCACCCCATTTTTGTTCTGTTTGCTGCTTCTATTCAACATGAGGCCTGGAAGTCAGATCACCAAGTTCTGTTAGAATTACACATAAAGTAAGAGTAAATAAGCTCTGAGTAAGGGTCTAAGAGGATTACTTACATGTAAAGTATCTTGAGACTTAGTGCCATCTGGTCTGGCCGTTTAATTAAAGGGGTGTGTGTGTGTGAGAGAGAGAGACAGAGACAGAGAGACAGAGATAGAGACAGAGAGAGAAAATGTATGTTTGCACATGTGCACACATGTAAATGTGCTTTTCCCTTATGGTTTTTTACTGTGATTGTGTGACAGGCCAAGTGCAAGATAAGTAAAATGCGACAGTCTATAATTTGCCTAAAGAAATTGAGAAGCATTGAAAAATCTAAGTAAGAAGAAATTTTGTAACATTACATATAAGAGATAATCATGGTTCCCCTGCTATTACACAGACCCTGTGATGATTATAAGGTTGTGTAAGGAGAAACCATTATCTCTGAGAAACAGCAGTTACATGGTTAGCCTAAATTCACATGGGAAATTGAAAGAAAATGATGATTAGACTTGAGGTCTCCGGATCCCATGAAATGCTACCCACATGATAATTATTATTAGAAATCAAAGGAAATCCTGCACCTCTGCACTTCTACACCACATTGGGGTTGGGGGAGGGATTTAACCAAGGGATGTGAGTTTGGAGTAAGTACAGTGTATCTCAAAAATCTACCAATATGTGTGTTAAACAGAAACACCTGGAAAACTTATTAAAAATGCGAATGTTCAGGTCCCATTTTCAAGTCTATTTTAGGAGATCTGGGATTGGGACCAGAAGTTTGGAAGAGATTTTCACCCTTAAGTACTGAAGCATCCAATTCCATCATAACTACAATACCATTATCACACCAGATTTTGATTTTATGAGAAACCCAACTGCCTTGTCTTCCCAGCCATTTAGTATTCAGGCCTGGGCTTTAGATAATCAGAAGGTCATTGTTTTTTTCACAGCACATCTTTCTTCCTGCCCCTGCCTTTCCTGTTCAGCTCACTGTGTACTTCTCAGCCCCTTCACCCATGCCTGTGCCAAAATAACAGAATCCCTAGGCATGCATGAGATGCCACCCAATTTCTTTTGGTTCTACCTTTGCTTGTGGCGCTCAGCTAGATGTGGTGACGAGGTTACTACAGGACATTCTCACTAGCCGGGCCCTGCCTCACAGGAACGTTGAGAATTTTTCAGCAATGATCATGTTTCTGAAAGAAAGGTCAAATGGTCGAAGGTAATGTTAACAGTAAAAATGGTGACGGTGATCCAGCTGGGGACTCAAAAGCATGCAATGGGGTTGGAGGCCCACCTGCCGATGCTACACCAGCAGCAGCAGGGGGTCTTACTGAGAGTACACACTGGAACAAGTGTTTTTGTGCACATCACCTCATTTAAAACTCATGACAGTCCTAAGATGAATCTGGGGCTTTCATTGGCTGAGTCCTTGCCAGGAAAGAAGAGGAGTCTTTCTTCTTCCCGCTGGGCTCTGCTGTCATTACAGGGTGTGAGAGTATCTATTCCTGGTCTCCCAACTCTATTTAATTGAGGTTTCAGTTTATTAACTTTTTTGTAGATAGCAGGCCCCATGTCTCATTGTTGAGACTAAATATATCAGATATTCACTTTCCCAGCCTCACTTGTACTGAGGATGTCAGAATGTGGCCCACCCCTTCAGGGGACTTCTACAAAGGGCTTTCCTGTCTCTAAGAAAAAGTGATATGTCCATGAAAATGCCCTTCTCCTTCATCACTTGCCAGACACTTGGCAAATAGTATCTCCTTTTAACCTCGAAACAACTCCATGAGGTGGTTAATAACATAGTCCTGATTTTAGAGATGAGGAAACCAAGGCCTAGAGAGATGAATAACTTGACCAAGATCATGTCTAATAGATGGCATGGCCAAGATTTGAACCCAGATGTGTATTGCTCCTGTTATAGATTGAATTGCATCCCCTCAAAAGTTATGTTGAGGGCTTCCCTGGTGGAGCAGTGGTTGAGAGTCTGCCTGCCGCTGCAGGGGACATGGGTTTGTGCCCCGGTCCGGGAAGATCCCACATGCCGCGGAGCGGCTGGGCCCGTGAGCCATGGCCGCTGAGCCTGAGCGTCCGGAGCCTGTGCTCCGCAACGGGAGAGGCCACAACAGTGAGAGCCCCTCATACCCCACCCCCCAAAAAAAAAAAAAAAAGCTATGTTGAAGTCCTAATCCCCACTACCTCAGATTCTGAACTTATGTGGAAATAAGGTCTTTACAGAGGTAATTAAGTTAAAACAAGGTCATTAGAGTGGACCCTAATCCACTGATGTTCTTATAAAAAGGGATAGTTTGGACACAGACACAGACACACACAGAGGGAAGATGATATGGAGACACAGAGGGAAAAGACACCTATGTGGCTGGAATGATGCATGTACAAGCCAGAGAATGGCAAGGATTAATGGCAAACACCAGAAGCTAAAAGAGGCAAGGAAGGCTTCTCCACTAGAACCATCAGAGAGAGTGTGGTCCTGCTGACACCTTGACTTCAGACTTCTAGCCTCCAGAACTATGAAACAATAAATGTCTGTTGTTTTAAGCCACCCAGGTTTTGGTACTTTGTTACAGCAGCTCTAAGAAACTAATAGAAGTCCCAAAACCTTAAACACCTTCTTATACTACTCACTGAAAAGATGCAAATTTAGATATATTTGGCTAGGAACATTACTAGAATAGTGGAGACAATCCTAGAAAATAGTGGTGTCTTCTAGAAGGCACAAAGGTAGGGCCAAGCAAATCATGTGTTGGCTTAGCCAGAGAGCCAGGTTACAGTGGAGACAATCACAGACTCAATCTGCATTTATCAAACTATAAGTATGGTCAGAGGTTCTTCACACACAAGGCTCCCAACACCCTACAAGGTCTCTACGTCCAAACAGGTCATGGAACTGACTGGCCCCAAACCCACAGCTGATAAAGAAAAGCAAGTCTTTAAACATAGAGCTTCTGACAAGCCCCACTGTTCTTTCTGCCTGCTGAACCAGCTTCAGGATCATTGCCTCAGGATGTGGGCAGATATGAGAAGGAACAGTGTGAAAGTACAGTATTTGCCTTATGCATTGCACTTCTACGTATCCATGGCTCCTGAGGATTCAGGAATAGGTTTTGCTTTTAGACTTTTTTTTAAGACTTAAATTGGTCAGTGTGATCAGTTGCAGTTCCTATCTATGCTGTATCTCCCCCATGGCCTCATTTCCCCCTCTGTTATTGTGCATTCTACTGCAGTAGAGCTAATAATTGCAACTAATTAACTTAAGAATTGCCTTGAGATAAAAACAAAAGTGCTTACATTACGGAATTCAGTAGGTTTGACGTAGGCAGAAGAACTTGTCCCTTAAGAGGAAATCTCTGAACTTTGGCTTCCAGCCCTTGAGACCTCTGACATCATCAAGACTGTGATCTTGAGGCTGTCACTTATCATTTGAGCAGACCTGTGGGTGCTTCCTCTACTAGCTGGGAGAAGGACCTACGTGACAGTCTTCACTTTCTTTCCACATACTGGGGATGCAAAGGTGCATTAAAGATGCATCATGGATCTGTCACCACACGTTGTCCAACTAAGAGTAGCTCAGGAATGAAGAAAATGGGAGGTGACGAGTCAAGATATAGGTTCCAAGATGGTGAACTCCAAGAGGAAAGAAAGGTAGTGTCTGGAATTGCCTTTATTCACCCTTCCAGAATGAGGAATTTTTGTAATTTCCTTTACATTACATTTATCATGGAACCCTGTGTGATACAACCTCAAACTCCCATACGTCACATCTAAAGCTCTCCACACACTGGCCCTTTTTTCCAACCAGACCCCAGCCACACTTCTACATGAAACCTCCATTTGACCCCAGAGATTCCAAAATATGCTTGGAGCTTTTTTATCTTCCTGGCTCACAGCACCTCCCCACCAGAATCCCGTCACAGCTTAAATAGGTACAAGGAGACCCATCCTCCAGTTCAAGAGGTCTAAATTGCCTGTTTAGGTACTGACTTTATCAGAACCACCTGAGGAGCTTATTAGAGATTCCTGAACTCTGCTCCCAGAGTTGATTCTGAGGCACAGCTAAGTTTGGGAACCTAAGAGCCCAAACTCACTCACCCAATACAGGACTCCCCTCTGTACCATCCTGAGACATGGAAGTCAGCACCTGCTTGAACACTCTGGTAATGGTCTTGAAATGCATTTTTAACAATGCTATTTGTCAAAATTTTCTGCCATGTGTTGAGACAATATCATCTTCTTCTCTGCAAATCCTACTATTTGACCTAATTTTGTCATGTGAATCACCCAAAATAAATCCATTAACTCTTCCTAAAAGTAGTTGTTCAAATATCAAAAGATAGATCTCACCTCCCTTTCACTTCCCTCATCCCCTCCCATCAGGTCTTCAATTTTCTGGCTAAACAATTCTAATTCCCTCAAATATAGATCATAATTCATCATCATCCTCATCATCCTTGCCATAGCTCCATGAGACAGGTACAGTTATTTCCATTGCATAGATAAGGAAACTGAGGCTATGGGAGGTTAAGTAACTTCCCCAAGATGTCACAGTAAGTGTCAGAGCTTGGACCTGAGCAAGTCTGCTGACTCCAAAGCGGATGGGTTTAACTGCTATGCTGCCACCAACTTGTTCATTATTCTTTGGACAGTCTCCAATTTTAATGTCTCTCATTAAATGTGATATTCAAAATGGGACACAATGTTTGTGAACATTTCTGCTTAGCACAGAATACAGAGTTCTCTTACTGCCCACTGCGCACTTCTGTTAACACAGGCCAAGATGAACTTGGTATTTCCTGACAGCTCTATCACATGGTTCACTGATATCAATTAAAATTCACATGGACTGCGGTAAAATCATGTAGTATTTCTATTGTATTAATTGCCTATCATGGGATTCCTCTCCCCAACTGCTGCATCTAGGGAGGGTTCGGGGTGGGGTCTTCATTCCATTTCTTGGTGCCCCCGCCCCCTGAGCTGGAGGGCTGGTCCTTCCTTGGTCCCCAAATAAAGAGCAAATTTCACTGAAAAAAAAATTGCCTATCATGGGCAAGTCAAAGAGCTGTGGACTAGAAATGCAGGAGTGGATACAGTGTTAGATAAGGTACACCCTGTTCTCAAAGGAGCAAAGAGAAGAAAGAAGGGGTGGGAGTGGAAGAGATGATAGAACTGGTTCCCAGCCATATCGCTGGTGTTATAAAGCTGTCAGGCACAGAGGCCTTAGGGAGACTCAATCCTCCTCCAACTCTGTGACCAATGTTACTTTGTGACTCTGTACCATTCAGAGGCTGAGCAGAAGAGCATGTCAGATGCTTAAAGCTACCACCCAATATGTCTTATCCTGTACCTGTAAATTGATCTATGTTAAACCTGAGTTAAGGATTTTCCTTCTATTTGTATTTAATTGTACCTTATGCATTTATCTTGTGAGTTTTGGTCCGTCTTTTTAAATTTTAAAAGTGTTTTGTTTTGTTGTTTACCCTGATACTGCAAGAATCAAATTCTACAATGTCAACACGCCCAGCTCTGAACTTCCCGCAAATGGAATGAACATGCCTTATATGTCTCTAATAAAAGTGCTAAATAGGAATCAACCTTGGACAGACAGCAGTGTGACAGAGACACAAGCTCAGGCTGGGAGTGGGCTATGTCTGGTTTGTTCGTCCGTCTGTCAAAACCACAGCACAGAGCTCCACACAGGTGGATGCTGTCAAACCTTCTATAAATCAATCAAGGTCCTTCTCCAGTATCAAACCATAGAATATTAGAATATCTTAGTTGGAAAGGACCTTAAAAATCATTTAACTCAATGTCCTTTCTTCATATAGTCAGAAAATGAAACCCAAAGAGGAACAATTATTTACCTGAAATCACCTACTTCGGGGAAAAAAAAAGCTCAATGATCCAGCCTTCCTATTTTCTAATTCAGAACACCTCCTACCACACTGAGCAGCGGACTTACCAATCAACACTCTCCTATTATGTGTTCACCCCCATAATTATACTACTATCAAGCCTGGAGGGACCCTTGGAAACCCCAATTAGGGCAGAAGAAAGACCTTTTCCTTTTGACTCTGAGACCAAATTCTCCTGGGTAGATAAAAATAAGCCCCCACCTCTTTAGGCACTATATTTGTCATAATAAGGGAAAGACTCTTAACAGAGAGTTCCAGAAAGTAGCTATGGGGTTCTAGAGGAGAAAAAAAAAAGTCTTCTATCATTCCTTAGACACATAAACCGGCCTCCAAGGGATTTCTCCAGAGTATTAAACCACATCAGAGGTCCATGACCCCATAGGCCCAGGTGTTCATTCTACCTCTGGGCCTGACCTAGTCTGAATTCTGCTGTCCAAATCACAATGAAGAGTAAATGCTATAGATTGTTGAGTACTGAGCTCCCCATGCTGGGGTTTTACATTCTTTATTTCAAATCTTCATGACAACACTGCATGCTAGCTTTCATTTGCTCATTTTCCAGATAAGGAAATAAAGATCCAGAGAGGTTAAATAACTTTTCCAAGGTAATAAGTGGAGAAGCCAGTACTGAAACCCATGTCTATCAATCTAAATCCAAGATTTATTTCAAGGCCATACGCTTTCCACAGTACCAGCCTGCTTGCCCCAAAATCTGTCCTCAATTATTTTAAGTTTAACCTCAACTAACCCCCAAACAAGTTACCCAGAAAAATAGGAATTTGGCTACCACCAAAGACTATCTATAGCCTTTCCAATCTGCTCCTCCAGACCAATCTCCCAATGGATTCCTAACGTAGCCTACATTTGCAACTTTCTCCTGCAAGAACTCTCTGCCCTGAATTGTTCTATTAACCATATTACAGAATCAAAAACAATATGACGTCAAGGATACACTTAACTCATTCAATATTACCACTGCAGGGGAGATGTCTAGGGGTTTTTTCCTCATTAAAGAAATAGATCAATAGATCATGAACAAATTGTATTGTTCTGGATACTCACAGAAATTATTTGTTTAAACCACCCCATCTGTGGTATTTTATCAGAGCAGCCCTAGCTGACTAATATAGTTGTGTAACTTCCACCATAATCAAGATATAGAATACTTCCATCATTCCAAAAATTTCTCTCTTTGTAGTCAATCCTCTTTCCCCACCTTCAGTCTCTGGCAGCCATTGACCTGTTTCTGTTGCTATAGTTTCACGTTTTCCAGAATGTCATATGAATGGAATCATACAGTATAGAGCCTTTTGAATCTGGCTTTTTTTCACTTAGCATGATGCTTTGAGATTCATCCATGTTGCTGTATGGATAATCGTTTATTTTTGATGAAGATGTTTTGAGAGTATATGAGCAAGAGAAAAGAGAGAGAGAAGGAAGAGGAATAGGACATTTGTTTTGAGGAGTAAGGGGATGTTGAGTCAAGAATCAGGTATTTGAGGGCTTCCCTGGTGGCTCAGCGGTTAAGAATCTGCCTGCCAATGCAGGGGACACGGGTTCAAGCCTTGGTCTGGGAAGATCCCACATGCCTCGGAGCAACTAAGCCCATGCGCCACAACTACTGAGCCTGCGCTCTAGACCCTGTGAGCCACAACTACTGAGCCCACGTGCCACAACTACTGAAGCCCACATGCCTAGAGCCTGTGCTCCGTAACAAGAGAAGCCACTGCAATGAGAAGCCTGCGCACCACAAGGAAGAGTAGCCCCCGCTCGCCCCAAGGAGAGAAAGCCTGCATGCAGCAACGAAGACCAACGCAGCCAAAATTAAATTAATTAATTTAATTTTTTTTAAAAAGGTAACTATCCTTTAAAAAAAATCAGGATTTGAGAAATTGAATGTACTCGAAATATAGTACAAATAATTACTCTAGATTTTCCCCAAATCTAATCTAGTTGAATCTCTCCCATCTCTCTCTCCTTGGCCTTAGGTCAGAGTTGAGATAATCACTCTCAACTCTGGGATTCTCAGTCCCCAATTTCCTACTATCCTTAGTCTGTGTGAGGATTCACTCCTGCTTAATTTTATATGTTTCTCAATTTATTCTCTACACCACTGCTCTTCTCCCCCCAGACTCTCTCTCTCTTTCTAACATGTTTATTATACATGCTTAGGTGTATGAGAATCTTTAAAACCTATATAGTGCTGATTTGTATTCTTATGTGTTTTATTTATTTTTTAAATTTAATTAATTTATTTTTATTTTGGGCTGCATTGGGTTTTCATTGTGGCACATGGGCTTTCTCTAGCTGCGGTGGAGCAGGGGCTACTCTTCGTTGCTGTGCGCTGGCTTCTCATTGTGGTGGCTTCTCTTGTTGTGGAGCACGGGCTCTAGGCATGAAGGCTTCAGTAGTTGTGGCTCGCGGACTCTAGAGCGCAGGCTCAGTGATTGTGGCGCACAGGCTTAGTTGCTCCGCGGCATGTGGGATCTTCCCAGACCAGGGCTCGAACCCATGTCCCCTGCATTGGCTGGCTGATTCTTAACCACTGTGCCACCAGGGAAGTCCCTACTTATGTGTTTTAAATATAAGTAAAGGGTATTGTGATATAGAGCTTGAACGACTTCTTTTTCACTCAGCATTATGTTTTTAAGATCTATCGAGGTAATGCATAGTACTTTGTAAGCTGTGAATAACTCTACAAATATTTTCTACTACTACTTTTAATAGTAGTAGTGGTTGTAGTAATAATAATTTATTCAAGAAATCTTTTTGAGTATCTACTTTGTTCAACCCTAGGTATAGAGAAATCTTTTTTTTAAAAAAAAAAAGACACAATTCCTCATGGAGAAATGTGAGAGTCTCCTATTCTCTAGTATGAGAGTTTCTAACAGAGGGCCTAACCTCATCTTGAGGCTCAGGGGCTGTTTCTCTAAGGCAGGGGCACTTCAGCCAATTTTTGCCCCTTAAGCTAGGGCTCCTACACATATAAGCCACATATATTGTTCATATACCAGATGGTTTTGCATTTTTTTCAGAAGGGTAAGTTTGAACAAAAGTAATCTAGGACTGAGCTGCAGAAAATTGGGTCCAATGACTACTGTGGGGAGATGAGTCAAAGCCGGGTGATTCAGATGACAGAGGAACACAGATGATTGAAAACTGGAATCATCAATAATGTGCGTCACCTTCTCATTCTGTGCAAGTGCATGTTGTCACAACATGCCAACATCATCAAAAGAAATATTAAGCTCCTACTGCCATGCATGGTGGGTCAGAGTGCGGGCCTGTTTGTTTGCTTGGATGGAGGTGAAATTAGGGAAAGTAAGTAACACAACCCCAGGACACAGGATCACGTCACTGCTCTCAGTTCTAGCACTGAATTGCACCCAAGTTCAGAATGAAGGATTAATGCCCCCAAACTGACTAAGCACTTTATATTGCATTAATTTCAATTTAATATGAAGTAAGAAGGAGGAACAAACGGGAAACAGTCTAAAAACAGGGAGCACATACAAGCGTGTAGATCAGTTAGTTCAGGCAGCAGGCGGATCCCAACTCTCCACTCCCATTACTCTCAAGAGCAAGATCTGCTAGTGGGTTAACGGCACTCACAATGTTTTCCCTTTAGTGATAGAGCCAGATAAAGGTCTTGGGAGCTGTCAACAGGATTTTGTTTTTAATGCAAGCCTGTGTAAATACTGGTCTTCATTTAGAGAGCATTTTTGTATTTTCTAGTAATGCAGACTTATGTGAAAAATGCCTGGTTTATCCTCTCCCAATCTACTCCTACCCTATGAACTCTTAAAAATCTGTGTCCTCGTGTTAGAGGAAAACCATCACATTTTAACTCCTTGCTGATCTGCAGTCCTCTGACAGGAAATTTGAAACTGCAAACTGCTATGTAGGGTTCACCAAAATGCTTGACGTTTAAGAGGGTCTAAAAGACTAAAGGTCATGGTCTATTTCAAATGTATTTTGAAAGCCTCTCAATTTGCCTTTTTTATGTGTTGACATGGGTAGAGATTTAACACCAAGGTGACTAGAAAGGAATGAAATTTATCCTTAAACCCCGAAAAGTAAACTCACATCATCATGTTTTAGTCTCACCACCTTCCTGTTTGAATGATTCATTGTAACAAATATTTTTTGAGCTTTCCTACTATATTCAAGAGAGAAACAAAAGTTAACAAAACACAGACTTAAAGAGCCACAGTTCTTAACCGCAGGGCCTTATGTGGGCTTCTAGTGATGCTTTAATAACCATATTGTTATTAAATATCCATACTTCTAAATCCATTGGGAAAAAAATAGGGCTCAGAACTTTCATCAGATTCTCAAAGGCATCTGTGGCTTCAGGAAATTTAAGCATCTCTGGCCTAGTCATGGGATAAGTCATATATAAAGACTGAATGATAAATTGTTAAAGGTGAAATGGTATTTTAAAGCCATCTAAACTGAATTAGTCTTCTTCAGTTTACAAATGAGAAAACTGAGGTGCAGCAGGGAACTATGACTTGCCCCTAGTGCCAGATAGCACTAAGACGTGGGCCACAGCCCTCATTCTGGAGCTAACTATGGCTATGACTGGGGTAGAGTAAGATAAGTAACAGAAAAGAACTACAGGAGAAATGGGAAAGATCACATTTGCTTGAGAGTGTCAAAAAAGACCTGATGAGGGACGTGGCCTTTGAAAGAGTCTCAAATGATGGATTTTGAGACATATTATTGGGAAGGCTAAGGTGAGAGTAGATGGAGTATGAGTGTCATCTGGGGAAAAGAAGCAAGAAAAATAAAGTTAGGAACACATGAATGTGTGTGTGTGTGTGAGTGTGTGTGTGTGTGTGTGTGTGTGTGTAAGAATAGGAGACAGGAGTGGAAAAATAGGCAGTGGCCCTATTGTGAAAGGTGTCAGATGTAGGATGAGAACAGACACGCCATGTACAACACAAGTTTAAAAATCCACAAAGGGGCTTCCCTGGTGGTGCAGTGGTTGAGAGTCCGCCTGCTGATGCAGGGGACACGGGCTCGTGCCCCGGTCCGGAAAGATCCCACATGCCACGGAGTGGCTGGGCCCGTGAGCCATGGCCGCTGAGCCTGTGCGTCCGGAGCCTGTGCTCCGCAACGGGAGAGGCCACAACAGTGAGAGGCCCGTGTACCGCAAAAAAAGAAAAAAGAAAAAAAAATCCACAAAGTACCATATATCCCCTGTCACATTTCCAGAGATTTCTTTGAATGCTCACACTTTCTCAGCACTGGTAAACACTCATAAAAGCTGCTGGTGTGACTGTAAACTGGTACAACCTCTCTAGAGGGCAATTTGGGAAGCAGTATCAAAATTAATTGAACAGTGCATAGCTTTGGACTGGGCAATTCCTCTTCTAGGAATTTATTCTAAGTAAACAATAATGAACATGCATAGAGATTCCTAAGACTATCCACTGCAGTGTTCGTTCTAGTAATGAATAATTAGAAACTGCCTCATCTCCTCACATAGAGGACGTTAAATAAATTATGACACCGCTTCAAGATGGAAAAAATATGATCATTAAATATCATACTGTAGAAGAGTAGTTAATGGGGAAATGTTCATGATAAATTGTGAACATTTTACATTTGTTTACATTTTACCTTCCCTATTGTGTTTTTCTCAAATGAGAAACCAGAGGTTTTTAACTTGCCTCTGTGCTTTATCTGCATAGAAAGCCTATGACACACATTTAGAGAAATAAAGCAAGTTGCAGAGCAGTAAGTATACTATTATGCTTATAAAAAGGCATATGAATAGATGTATATAGATTAAAAGGATATTCATCAAAAAGTTAATAATGGTAATCCCCAATTGCGAAATTAGCATTTAAAAAATTTTGCTCTGTTTTTCTATGTTTTCTAGGTTGAAAAAAATAAAAAGTGATCATTTTTTAAAAAAATTTTACTGGTGTAACAAGTGATCATTTTAAAAGCAAAACAATACAGGTGTTATTTTTTAAAAGACGGTGATCCCCGAAGTGTTGTTATTTCTGAGTGAGGAAGTTAACCTAGCCGGGACCTGCCATTAACAGTAGGTCTAGGGACCTGCCATTAACAGTAGACTGGATTAATACACTGTGGTATATGTCTCCACACCTGCTGCTGGAGAAGAGAGTGATGGGGGCTCCTGGGGAGCTGGTGATATTCTGCTTCTTGTTCTCAGTGCTGGTTATAAGGGTGTATTCAGCTTCTAAAGAGTCATTCAGTCTACATATATGACTTTTTCAGTATATATGATACATTTCAATAAAAAGTTTAAAAGAAAAACCTACCTGGAGACCACTATTATCATCCCCAGAGCAAGGATCCTCAGTTGGACCAGTGCTGAACTTACCGAGAGACGTGTAGGATAATGTATATATGGTTTGCATTTTCACTTGAGAGTGAAGGGAAGGGAGAAGGAGAGTGGAAAATAAGAGAGACCTGTATGCTTGGAAACCAAGTTGTGTGGCCTCGTATTCTGAGGAATTGCCCAGGTGGTGCGCTTCAGAGAAAAGGGTAGGTGACCATGTGGGAACTAAGCCTCCTATTCTAGCCTTTGCCACGGAGATCGCTGAGCATCTCACTTTTCCTCTCTGAACTTCAGGTTGGCCAGCTAGAAAAGGAAAATATTTGATCTTATTAACCATGAGCTAAGGGCTTTGTTCTCACTGGGGTGTTTAAGACATAATTTGTTGGGGGGAGTACTAAAAAAAATGCAGCAATGACTGACAGATCATTTTTCTTATTAGAAAGCAAAGTTAAACATTTTTAGGTGGCTCTCGGGTCACCCAGACAGGATGTGATGACAAAGCCCATTCTCCAGAACAGGACAGCCACTGTGGAAGTGAAGCACTTGGAACAGCAGAGCTGGAGCTTTCAGTGGGCTGTTCACAGCAACTTCTTGGTTTGTCCAGGCCATGGTCAAAGTCCCACTGAGAAGCTGAGAACTTGTCCCACCCATTTTCCCTCCATTCAGCGTTAGTGATCCATGGGCCGACCTTAGAGTCTCCTATTTCTCCATCCTGTGAATTTTCCTTCCTGCGTCACCGTCACTAAGCCAGCTCTGTTACCAACTTTACTCTGCTGTTTCCATACACAATACTGTGTTTACACACACATGTGTATAGTCTGGAGTCAACCAGCTATTTTCAAACAAACTGGTAGTTTAACAGAATGCAGCAGGATTTTTATACCAGAAATTCCCAAACTGTGTTCTGTGGAGCAACTATACTCAGGGATATTCATACTAATTCCCTGACAAAAGGATATGTGATTAAATACACTTGGGGATTGCTGAGTTTTTTTAAGTGTTTACTTTAGAACTTTTCAGAGATTTTGATATGCATTATGGATGTTCCAGAAGATACAAAAACTCTTAAATCTTTTTTGTAGGAATAGTAATTCCTCAGGCAACCTAGTTTAGGAAAACTGGTAAATGCCTTCATTCAACAAATATTTACCAAGTACCTACTATGTGTCAGGCACTGTTCCAGGTGCCTGGAGAATATATCTTTCTCAAGGTCCTTTTCAAAGCATTTTTATTCCAGTGGGGAGAGGAGACAATAAACCAGTAAACAAGACAGATTCTGCATGTGATAAGAAACATATGGAGGAAACAGCCAGGGCCCACTTTAAGGTCTCTTTGGGGAGATACTTGAGCTGAAACTTGAAGATAAGCATGAGTCAGCCACAGGAAGAGCCAGGAGGAAAACATTCTAGACATACAAGAGAGTAAGAGCCAGGAGGAAAACATTCTAGACATACAAGAGAGTAAGTGCAAAGGCCCAAAGGCAGGAAAGATCTTGGGCTGCTCCAGGATCAGATCAAGTTCTGACCAGGTTGGGGTTGCTGGAGGGCAGTGAGGGATGAAGACAGTGGTGGAAAATGAGGTTGGGGAAGAGGCAGGTATTGGATCACGTAAGGCCTGGTGGCAACAATCAGGAATTTGGGTCTTCGTCTAAGAAGGGTAAGAAGCCCCTAGGGGGCTTTAAGTAGTAAGGTGCTGCCAAGGGAGATGGAGAGAAGCGGGTTAATAAGAAATGTGTCCTGGTAGGAAAGCCTATGGAACTCCCCGGTTACTGTCTAGACTCTACTTATGCTTCGGCACTTTATCTGTGCTTTGCTCACATTATCTTTCTGTGGTTGCGAACCTCTGTTTTCTAACTCAATTGCGAGTTCCCTCTCTCTAGGCTCTAAGCAGAAAACAAAGAGTAAAATCCAGGTATCAAAAGACCTGGGTTCCAACCCTGGGCTCACAGTAAGCAGCTGTGAGAGTGTGGACCAGTCACTTCACCTCTCTGGGCCTCACTCACTTCATCTGTAAAGTGAAACCAAAGGACTAAGTGATCTACTTCTATGATTCTGAGATCTACATTCTACACCTCTTAAGGCAGGGAGAGACATAACTAGGCAAACAGAGAGAAGGGAACTAGGGATTTGCTCCACATCCCTTGAGAGATGACAAGGAAGAAAAACAAAGGTTAAAGATTAACCCCATAACATCGAGCTTGGTAATGCTTTCTTGGATATGACACCAAAAGCACAAGCAACAGAAGCAAAATTAGACAAACAGGAACTACATCAAACTAAAAAGTTTCAGCACAATAAAGGAAATAATCAGCAGACTGAAGAGGCAACCTGGAGTATGGGAAAAAATATTTGCAAACCATATATCCGATAAGGACTTAATATCCAAAATATACTAGGAACTCCTACAATTCAACAGAAAAAAAAATTACCCAATTTAAAAATGAGCAAAGGACTTGAACAGGCATTTCTCCAAAGAAGACATATAAATGGCTAACAGATATATGAAAAAATGGTCAACATCACTAATTGTCAGGGAAATGCAAATCAAAACTACAGTGAGGTATCCTCTCACATCTGTTAGAATGGGTTTTATTAAATAATAATAATTTTAAAAAGATAAGTGTTGGCAAGGTTGTGGAAAAATTGCAACCCTTGTACACTCTTTTTTTTAATGTATTTATTTTATTTTTGGCTGTGTTGGGTCTTGGTTGCTGTGCGCAGGCTTTCTCCAGTTGTGGTGAGCGGGAGCTACTCTTTGTTGTGGTGCGCGGGCTTCTCATTGTGGTGGATTCTCTTGTTGCGGAGCATGGGCTTTAGGCACGTGGGCTTCAGTAGTTGCAGTACACAGACTCGGTAGTTGTGGCTACCGGGCTCTAGAGCACAGGCTCAGTAGTTGTGGCACATGGGCTTAGCTACTCCATGGCATGTGGGATCTTCCCGGACTAGGGCTTGAACCTGTGTCCCCTGCATGGGCAGGCGGATTCTTAACCACTGCACCACCAGGGAAGCCCCACCTTGTACACTCTTGGTGGAAATGCAAAATGGTACAGCTGCTGTGTAAAACACCATGAAGTTTCCTCAAAAAACTGAAAATAGAACTACGATATGATCCAACAATCCCACTTCTGGGTATTTACCCAAAATATGTTCAAACCCACAAAATATATACATTAAATATATGCAATTTTTTTTTTAAGTCAAAGGTTAGACATCAGTTTCCTGTGGCTGCTGTAACAATCTCCACAAATTGAGGGTCTCAGAACAACAGAAATTTATTCTCTTACATCCTGGAGGCCAAAATCAAGGAGTTGGTAGGGCCAAATTCTCTCCAAAGACTCTAGAGGAGAATCCATTCCTTGTCTCTTCCAGGTTCTGGTGGCTCCAGGAATTCTGGCTTTGGGCTGTATCACTCCAGTCTCTGTTGCCTCTTACTTTTCTGTCTCAACCTCCCGCCATCTGTTTTTTTTAAAGATACTTGATATTGGGACTTCCCTGGCGGTCCAGCGGTTAAGACTCCACGCTTCCACTGCAGGCGGCTGGGGTTCGATCCCTGGTCGGGGAACTAAGATCCCACATGCTGCACAGTGCACCCAAAAATTTTTTAAATAAGTAAAGATACTTGATATTGCATTTAGGGCCCATCCAGATAATCTAGGATAAGCTCCTACTCGCGAGATCTTTGACTTAATCATGTCTTTTGCCATATAAAGAAAGTAATACGCAATCTTTTACCTCATAAAAGAGTTTCTAGAGATTAGAACGTGGACATATCTTTCTGGGGGGCCAATCACTAAGGCCACTACAGATGTCAATTACTGCCTCACTAATATGCCCTCACACTGTTTTCGGGTATTCATTCTTCCTTTCCAGGATTCCCATTCCACCGTAACTTTCATCTCTTTCACTTCTCCTTCGTAGTGCCCAGTAAAAGACTCTGCATACAGTAGGTAGTTATTCAATGAGCACTGCTCTCAAACAGAAACCTCAGGAAACCTTTAAGTAAGAGTATCCCAGGTACTTCCCTTACAACTCAAAGATTGGAAAATCGGCTAGACATCAGCTGATTTGTAAAGCAGCAAAAGAATGCACTCAGCTAGGCATAAGAGATTTAGGTTTTAGTCCCTACTCTGCACCAGTCTGTTTTGTGACCCAGCAGGAAAGTCTCTCTGGCTGTCTGGGCATTGGTGTCTAAAAGAGAAGCCTACTGTGATTGGCTTCTAGAAGCTCTTACACCACTTATATTGCACAAGAAGAATTTGTAAGGGAGAAAAAAAAATATTTTACTCTACCCATCTTAGGTTCGTGGGCCCTGCAAATTGGACTGGCAAAAGACAGATTAACAAGAGTGAAACAGAAGTTCGTTAACATGTGTATCATGCATACACATGAGAGAATTCAGTGATAAATATCTCAAAGGGGGCTTAGAATTTAGGTTTATATAGCATCTTAGCAAAAGAACAATACATTTCTAGAGATGTGACAAGACAAAGGAAGAGGACTTTAAGTTTTTAGGGGCAGCAAATTGTGAGAAGGTAAATACATGGGGAAAACCAGTGGAAAATAAGGGCTAGTTAGCAAAGTTTGTTACCTAGGTTCCTCTGGTGCCATTTTGGGGCTGATAAGAGACCGGAGTTGTCTCCAATGATTAAGAATCATCCTGCCTTTCCAAGTAGAGAGGGGGAGGGCAGGGAGTTTTTCTCGTGTCTGCTTTTTCTCAATTGCCTTTGGCTGAAAATAATCCTATGTCAGAGTGGCATATCTTAAGGGGTGGCATGCTCTGAACCCCTTCGAACTCAAAATTAAATATGTTCTTTCTGAGGATCCTTTGAAACACGTATTTCCTCTAAGTTACAGAAGGAAAACATAGCCTTTTGCCCTCTTCTACTGCAATCTTGGGGGAAGCTCCTGCCCTAGAAAGAAGAAAAGCATTGAAGCGAGATAAAAATCATTTTCCAGTTCTGCTGGCCCAGATCTGAACACTTGAGGCTTTTGCAATAAGGAGGGTCAAGTTTCAAAGATCTCTATCTCTACCATGAGCTCTATTGTTGTTTTGGAAAAAGCCAGCAAATCCTTCAGCTAACAAGTATTCTTCAGCCCAGCAACATATAGCCCGCTGGATGCCTGCTTCTGTCTTCCAGCCTCATCCTGCCCTCTTCATCCCCCCTCCCACACCCAGCATATCCCCACGAAAACTTCCTCCCATAAATAATTTAAAGAGCCAAGCTATTAATTGGAGGACTTATAACAGAGGGTGAGAAAGGCACAGGAAAAGGAAAATAATTATCCTGTCCTTCTCATCACACTCCCTTACTTAAGTGCTAGAAGAAATACATGAACTTTTGTACCAGAGAGAAAGGAAGAAAATAGCATTAACTGAACACCTACTATGTACCAGGCCTTTTCCTGGTTATCTTAGCCTCACAACAATCCTGTGAAGTAGTTATCATCATTCCCTTTAAAAGATATGGGAACAGCCCAAATATCCATGACTGGATGAAAGGATAAACAAAATGTGGTATGTATATACACTGGAATATTATCCAGCCTTAAAAAGGAAGGAAATTCTAGTAAATGCTACAACTCGGATGAGACATTAAAACATTATGCTTAAGACTCACAGATATAGGGAACAAACGAGTGGATACCAGTGGGGAGAGGGAAGGGGGGAGGGGTATTACAGGTGTAGGGGATTAAGAGATACAAACAATTATATATAAAATAAGCCACAAGGATATATTGTACCACATGGGGAAGGTAGTCAATATTTTACAATAACTATAAATGGAGTATAACCTTTAAAATTGTGAATCACTGTACTGTATACCTATAATTTATATAATATTGTACATCAACCATACTGCAATAAAAAATTTTTTTAAGACGTGTGCTAAGTGAAATGAGTCAGACACATATTACATGATTCCACTTATGTACCTAGAATAGACAAATCCATAGAGACAGAAAGCAGTATAGATGTTACCAAAGGGTGAGGGGAGGGGAGAACAGGAGTTATTTTTTGATGGGTACAGACCTTCTGTTCGAGATGATGAAAAACTCTGTAAATAGAGAGTGGTGATGGGTTGCACAACATTGTGAATGTACTTAATGCTGCTGGACTGTATACTTTAAAATCGTTAAAATTGTAAAAATTTGTGTTATGTGTATTTTAAGAGAACTAAAAAAATAGGATATGGAACCTATGAGGTTAATTGTCCCAAATCACACTGCCATTAAAGGGAAACCCAGAGTCTGAACCCACTTAACTGACATATGATAATTATTATGTGGAGAAAAAAATCCATAGATAAGAATACTACTAATCTCCAGACAAAGCAGAGACTGCAACTGAGTAAACTTTAGCTTCTCATGTCTACCCCAAGCTAATTTCCTGACCTGAGGTTGGTTGTCAGATGACAGCTGGGTGAGTGGAAAGAATGTCAACTCATCACTCATTGAATATTATCTAACCGCATCTTCCTAAGTCTCTTCTGTAGATGGCCTCGTCTGCTATGTTATCCCCTGGTTCAGCTCTGTTTGAACTTTGAGAATAATTGAAGAACTAAAGATAAATACATTAACCTGGCTCCTAAAGGCTGCAAATAGTGGCCTTAATGAGAGTAAACTTAGTAATCCCCTTTAGCCACTGTTGAGAGAATTTTGGGAAGTCACTAGACTGTAATGCTCAGGCCCAACTTTGTCTCTCATCCCAGGTATTCGGCAAAATATCTGGCCAAAAGCAATATTTGGAAAGGTTTAATTAATTGAATTAAATTTTGAAAATTTAACCCCAAAACTCACAGGAGATACTCTATATGACCAGCCTAGATACTGAATAATCCAAAGATTCTAGTGGCAATCAGTGATTCTGTTGTTGCTGGTGGTTGTGGTTGTGGTCTCTCACCCCTTTACTACCACCATATGACACACAGAGGTTAACTCTGCTTTTTGGTACCATGTCCTGGGTGTGTTAATCAAAGGACCACTGAGGAAGGTTTAAGTACTGTATCACTTCTTGGTAAGAATAGCTATGGAATGCCTGACACGATGTGCCTACAGAAGTGACAAAACATGAAGGGCCAACAGAACCTGTGAAGCACTGTATTCTTCCCCAAATATTTATCCTGAACATAAGGAGGCCTTTAGACCTCGCTTCCAACTTATAGGAAATATACAAGGCAGAGACATAAGTCAAATCACACCACAATTAGATAATGACAGAATGTAAGACATTCCTCAAGACAATTGACCTTCCTACTGCAAGACGTCAATTCCATGGGAGGAGGAGGAGGCCACTGGTCTAGATTAGAGGAAATTAAAGAAATATAAGGCCAAAATACATTATATGAACCTTAATTAGATTCTGGCTCAAAAAAAGCTATAAAATGGGCAATTAAGAAAATCTGACTATGGACTAAAAATTAGTTATTAGGGAATTATTTTTCATGTTTTTATTATTATAATGATATGATATGAATGAAATTGTCCTTCTTTTTAGGGCATGCATGCTGAGGTATGTGAGGCTGAAGTGTCACAATGTCTAATACTTACTTTCAAAAGGTTTAGCAAAAAAAAGTACACATGCTCACACACATGTGCCTAGGAGTAGGGAAAGCAAATATGGCAAAACCTTAACTGTTGTTAAATTTGGATGTTGGGCATTTGGGTGATCATTGTACTATTTTCTCGACTTTTCTATATATTAGAACATTTTCCAAATTAAAAATTGTTTTAAAAAATAAAAATCAAAATTACAACAGCAAAAAATAGCTAATGTTTACTGACTGTGTGCTATGTGCCAGCCAATGGTCTAAGACTTTATATTAGCAGCTTATTTAATTTCCATAACAACTCTATGAGACAGATTCTAATATTCTTCTCACTTTAGTGATGAGGAACATATTCAGTTATATAGTACAGATCTCTCAAGGAAAGAATATGGGGATGTTTCAAGGCCAGTTCCTGATGGTGAATGATTCCACTCACAGTAAATGCCAAAAACAGACAAGATGCAAGCTTGGAATGAAAGCTACCTGAATTCCAGATTATTTAGTGCTCTCCTGACCCAGGAAACTCATGTCTTCCATTTATACTCCTTAAATATTCATTAATGCAGCTACTGATATCACTAAAGCTCCATCTATTAGGAAGCTGTAAAATAAAATGACCTCTATCCTACCAGAATATTGTTCAATTTTTAACTTAAGGGTCAACTCTTTCCATCTTGATAGCAAGAAGGGGAAGCACTGCATTTATGGCACCTCTGCAACTAACAGTTGTGGGGCTTGGACGTGGAGGACATAATTTTACCTTCCTGGGCCGCTCTCTTGTGAAATGAAGAGTTTGGCCAAAAAAGTATAAGATTCTTTCCAACTTGGCCTTGTTGTAACCGGAACTTAGAATAGTCAGTTTCACAACCAATCTGTTCTATTTTGTTCAATTATGGAATTTTTTAAACAAAGTTTCTCAGAGCTGAGCAAATCCTTCCCTTCTATGGGAAGTTTTATGGTTCTATTTTAAAAGTGTCCTCCACAGCTGCTCCCTGGCCCCTTTTATGGTCCATGAGTCTGTTTATCTGGTAACCAAGTGTAGAGACCCCTTGTGACCTGAGGCAAGAGATTCAAGGTTCAAACATGCGGGCATGGTAGGGGGACTTTAAATTGCAAGCCTGCATCTCGGAACAGAAATCATCTGAAATGCTAAGCTCGGTCCCAAACTTCCTCACCTCAATTTCATGTCCCTAATAGTAGGAAATGCACTACGTACACCTTAAACTACCCACAGGCCAGGAACCATCAGATGAAGAAATAGCACAAGAATTCTGCTCAAATCTGTATAGTCTCCAAAATTGTCCAGCCAAAGGGCCGTTCCATCTTAAGGTCAGTGAGTGTGGCCAAGGCCAACTTCTCTAAGTGGTTAGAGGTGCTATGGATTCTAATCCTCTTACAGAATCATCAAACGGGTTTGATTTCTACAAGTTGCAGGCAGGTCTGCAGTTACCCCCATATTTCAGCTGGAACTCTTGAAGCAAACTGTCATTCAGATGACTGCTCCCAAACTCCACCCACCTGCCAACCTTCCATCCATCTTTTTTTTTTTTCCGGTAAGTGGGCCTCTCACTGTTGTGGACTCTCCCGTTGCAGAGCACAGACTCCGGACGCGCAGGCTCAGCGGCCATAGCTCACAGGCCCAGCCACTCCACGGCATGTGGGATCTTCCCGGACCGGGGCATGAACCTGTGTCCCCAGCATCAGCAGGCGGACTCTCAACCACTGCGCCACCAGGAAAGCCCCTTCCATCCATCTTGCTGCCACCAGCCCCGCCCCAGCTCCAGCTCCCTCCTGGAGTGCTTCCTCAGCATTTTCTTACTTAAAGAAAGGTTTTTAGCAAAAGTAACTTTGCATTGTGATTGATTTTTCACCTTTATTTCACACAAACACTAAAAATATATATATATGAAATGGAGGCATTTCAAACTTCTTTTGGAAGGGATTTAAGGTTGCCTCTACTGTTTGTTGCCATTGTTAGTTTCAAAGTTATGTATATTGTCAACTTCAAGATGTAGCCCTAAACCCAGAGCCCCGCAGAGTCGGGGGGAGTCCCTTTACCACTCCCCCAGCAGCTGTGGGAACTAGAGCTTTCTGGTTGCCAGACTTGGGTGGGAACGTGGAAAGGCCTTGCCCCACTTTGACTCTGCCATCCTTGCTCAGAGGCTGACCTCCCTCCCTCTGCCCAGGACACAGCACCAGTATTTCTAAATCAGGACCTAACACAGCAAAGTGTAAACTCTACATTCCATTCCTTCTGTAAGAGAGTCCTGTTAAAGTTCTCTTCTTGAAAAGGGGGTGGGGATGGGGGGAGCTACCACTGGCTGCCTGCTTTCAGGGTAAATCCTTCCATCTCCCCATAGAAGGAGACTTTGAAAGGAGGAGACTGGTTAGGGTGATGCATCATGCCCCAAAGGTGGTCCATGTACATTCTGCTACCAAACAATTTCATTTTAAAATAAGGCTGGGGAATAATGCATGTTACTGACTCTCAGAGATTCACACTGACGTGTTAAAGGTTCTGAGAAAGAAAAAAAGCTGTTTGTTTGCTTTTATAATTTATTTTTTAAATTATTTATTTATTTATTTTTGGCTGCATTGGGTCTTTGTTACTGCACGCGGGCTCTCTCTAGTTACAGCGAGCAGGGGCTACTCTTCGTTGTGGTGCGTGGGCTTCTCATTACAGGGGCTTCTCTTGTTGCAGAGCACGGGCTCTAAGCATGCGGGTTCAGTAGTTGTGGTGTGTGGGCTCAGTAACTGTGGCTCGCGGGCTCTAGATGCAGGCTCAGTAGTTGTGGCACACGGGCTTAGTTGCTCTGCAGCATGCGGGATCTTCCCGGATCAGGGCTTGAACCCATGTCCCCTGCATTGGCGGGCAGATACTTAACAATTGTGCCACCAGGGAAGTCCAGAAAGCTGTTTAAGTTTAGTGCAAGATTTCCCAAAGCTATCTGACCATACTGTCTTTTTTTTCTCTTTTATTCAACACTTATAAACATCTCTTCTGAAGAACACAAACTGGGAAATGCAGGTTTAATGGAAAATCGTGACCTTTGGTGTTACTAAATCTAGATTGGAGTCACCATTGTATCGTTTACTTGCTGTGGGGCCCTGGGAAATTTACTTAATCTCTCTGAGTCTCCATCCTGCCATCTTTAAAAGTAAGCTAATAATTCCAACCTCATGAGGGTACTGTGAGAATGAAATAAGTGAAGGTATCGCTTGACACCTGATGGGAGTCCAATGAATGGTAATTGCCATTTATAAAAATGACACCTTGTGGAAAGGCGGTTGTGAGGCACGTTCCAGATCCCCCCTTCCAGAATAAAGGAAGGAATTATTTCCCCAGATGCTGAGAATGCTGCCCGGGAGGGCTCAACTCTCAGCCCTCTTCAGGAATTGTCTTGGCTGGAGACCGCATGTCAATGACATACCCCATCCTTCCAGCAGCTGTGGAGGGGCCCGGGGTTACAAAGGTCTGACCCTCTCACCCAATACGGGGGCCTGTCTGAAGGGTCATCTCAGCTTCAGAGCTTCCTGTGGGGTCGGCTAAGGCTGTCCTCCTCCCCCAATCCCACTTCCCTCTGCTCCCCTCCCCACTTCTTTCCCCCCTTCCCTCCCTTCTACAGGTGTCAATCCAAGAGCACTCCCTAAAATCCTCCAGCACATCAATTTCCACTTCAGAGTCAGCTTCCTGAGAACCCAGCCAGCACCACTGTGATTCTAATAGTCCACCTTCCATCAGGACTTTGATGGCAGGAAGGAAAGGCATAGGGCTCAAACAGCCTCAGCAAGACCCAGATTTATGCATCTAATGAAGTAGGAGTTCCTTAAAGAAATGCATCTTATGCTAGGCAAATGTCCTCCCCAACCATGTCTCTGACAGGTTCTCTCAGTAGTAGGCTATGGTATCACCTGAGCAGCTTGAAAACCATGGGGCCTGTCAGGCCCATCCCAGACTGTCTTAGGAGGCACTTTGGGATGACACTGAGAAGCAATATTTGTAACAAACCCTCCAAATGATGCTGGTGTGGGCTACTCTTGGACCACTGTTAGAGAATCAGTGCTGCAAACTTTTTCGTTTTTAGGTGTGGCAGGTCAGATAGCCTGTGCCATAACTGCTCAACTCTGCATTCGTTGTAGCGTGAAAGCAGCCACAGACAAAATGTGAGACGAAACAGAGGGCTGGAGTCCAATAAAACTTCATTTACAGAAACAGACCGCAGGCCACATGAGTCCGTAGGCCATGCTTTGGCAACCCCCACCCTAGACTCTTATTTTTCAAGGCATGATCCTAGAATCATCAACTTCACCTTGGACCCTGCTATAAAAGGCTGGTTCTCAGGCCCAGGCCCGGAAGTACTGAATCAGAATCTGTAATTTAACAGGCTGATCAGGTGATTTCTACTATGTTTGAGTTTGAGAAGCAATGCTATATAGTGTCCATTGGAGCAAGGTCATAGATTTGTATCGCCGTGACCTAGTTAAGCTTCTCTCTGTTCCATGATTAGAGGAAAGATTGGAACTTTCCCAACCTGAGCTAGGTATCTCGCAAAAGTGTGCCACGTAGAGCAGGTCAGCTCAAGTGCCCCTTTCCTGGGCAAACCAAGTAAATTCTGACTTTCTAACTGGAGGCCGGTGGTTAATTAATGCGAAAGACACACATTTGTAAAAGGATATAATCAAGCTGATACGGGAGCCAGGTGGGAGTCAAAGAAACCTTTTAATCCTTGTGGGGAAGTAGAGTGGAAGAGACCATCTGGATTGCCAGGCACAAGAGCTCATCTTCCTAACTCATTCAATCCTGTTTTTCTGGCAGAGAATATTTGCAATATTGCATTAGTCAAGTGATTCTGCAACATCATTTAAATGACATAAAATGTCTGCTTGTGTCTGAGCATGATTCTGAGGGAAGACTTGTGCCAGCCCATCTGTTTCTCTGGAGAATAGATCCAGAATTAATTATATTAGAAAAAAACAGGCTCATTTTGACAGGATGACCCTGGTAAGTGTGTATAAAAGGCCTATATGCTAGAACTGTCCTCACAAGGGGCATGGGCATCACCGGCATAAGGGCAGATACATCTTGTCCCGCCCTCCACTCATGCCCTGACAAAAGCCCAGAGATGCTTTCTTGGTTGGACTTAAGTACTCCATCTTCTAAAGCAGTGATTGGCAAACTTTTTCTGTAAAGGGCCAGAGAGTAAATATTTTAGGCTTTGTCAGCTATAAGGTCTCTGTTACAACCACTCAGCTCTGCACTGTAGTACAAAAGCAGCCATAGACAGTGAGTAAAGGAATGAGGAGGACTTCTTTAATAAAACTTCATTTACAAAAGCAGGCAGTGAGCTGGATTTGACCTATGGATTTTAGTCTGCTGGCTCCTGCTCTAGTGTGGTTTAAACCACTGCTTCTCAAACTGTAATGTGCATAGAAATCAGCAGAGTGTCTTGTTAAAATGCAGATTCTTATTCAGTAGGTGAGGCCTGAGATTCTACATTTTTTTTTTATCCATTTATCTAATTTTTGGCTGCATTGGGTCTTCGCTGCTGCATGTGGGTTTTCTCTAGGTGCTGAGAGTGGGGGCTACTCTTTTGTTGTGGCGCGCAGGCTTCTCATTGCGGTGGCTGCTCTTGTTGCGGAGTACGGGCTTTAGGCATGTGGGCTTCAGTAGTTGTGGCTCACGGGCTCTAGAGCGCAGTCTCAGTAGTTGTGGCGCACGGGCTTAGTTGCTCCGCGGCATGTGGGATCTTCGCGGACCAGGGCTCGAACCCGTGTCCCCTGCATTGGCAGGCGGATTCTTAACCACTGTGCCACCAGGGAAGCCCGAGATTCTACATTTTTAACCAGCTCCCATATGGTGATGATGGTCGTGGTCTAGAAACATGTTTTGAGCAGCAAGGATTGAGTTTAGACCAGAAGTTCTCAACCTTGGATGTACCCTGGAATCACCTGGAGAGCTTTAAAAATACCATTACCCAAGAGGAATGACAACAATGCCTGGTTCCTACCCTTACCCTCTGAAGTTCTTATTTCACTGGTCTGGTTGTGACCTGAATATCAGCTTTGGGTTTTTTTTTTTTTTTTTAGCTTTGTTTAAAGCTCTGCAGGTAATTCTGATACGCAGCTGAAATTAAAAATCATTGTCAGGATAGAATCTGGAAGTTGGGGCATTCATGTCAACTGTTTGGTAGAGGAAGGGATATTCCCCCAACAAACACTTCCTGAGCAATTAGCATGTCCGAGGGAAGGTCATCTATTGAGTGCGGGAAATGCAGGTGGAGTGAAGGACTTGAAGAAAATGGTGAAAATTCAGAACAGGTACTCAGAACACTAAGAGAAGATGCAGAGCAGCGGACAAAGGGATTTCCCAGTACTGTAAAGGGCCCATTACAGTTAGAGACATTTTCAACTGAATAAAAGGAAGAATTTGCTGACAGTAAAACTGTCCAAAGTTGTCATGGGCTCCCATCGGAAATGGTGAACCTCTGTCACTGGATGATTTCAACCACTGGTGAAATCGGCACTTTTCATGCACGAAACCTAGGTATCAAGAACAGCCTAGCAGGGTGTTACTAGTAATTTTGGCTATTAGGAGTTAAACTGCCAACCTTTGCAAATGAATGACTTTAAAAATATACTTTAGAATACAGTCAAGCCTGTTTCTGTAACAGCATCCCTCTTAACTATTTGCATTATTGATTCACTTTGAGTGGGAAAAAAAAAAGCGTGGCACAAAGTTAATGCCAGGAATTGCACACAACCCACTAACTCACTTAATCTCATCAGCAGAGGTGTTGTATCTCACAGGTAGCATCATCCATCACGTGTGGAGTAGTGGAACAAAAGGACTTTGAACTGCTGAGACAGATGGTACCGTGGTAGAGGGGGATCCAAGAATTGAATTTGGAGAGGAGATGTCGAACCAGCAGCAGTTAAAATTCCTTCCAACTCTGATACTTGGTGATTCTAAGAAAACACCTGTGCTTCTGTTTGTTCTTTTGGTTTGAAAGTAAAAGCTTCCTATTAAGAGGGAGAATGAATCACTACATAAATTATTCAGGGCTTGAAGTCCTTTAGAGAATTGCTCTCTGGTCTTTGAGGCAGGGATCTTCTCTTACAGCCCAAGTCTGGGTCAGACCTGCATTTATTTTTCAGATGCAGAGAAAGGCCACACATAGATAGTTAGGCCATAGGTAACTAGGCCTCCTTGACCTCATATTTTTATGATTATCAAAAGCATCACCTTGTGCATAACTTGCAATAAATTATTTTCCTTAAAGCCCAGAATTGTTGTTTGGCCTAGATTAGGTGTTGCTGCAAAGGGATTTCACTGCTTGCAAGATGCAGTGTGACACAGCAGCGTGCCTGCATTCACGTATCAGCTTTGCCACTTTCCGGGCAGTTACCTTAGATGGGTTGCTTTCTGCTCAATGCCAGCCTCATCATCAGTAAAATGAGGATAATGGTACCTATGTCAGAGGGTTAGTATGAGGACATAATACAGGTTCAGCGATTAGATTAGCAACTGGCAGGTACAAAGGTAAGTATTCAGGCTACATTAGTTATTATATAATTCCTGCCTTGTAGGAGCTGAGAGAAAGATACACTTAAAGGACACACTTCTACAGCACATGCAGCCAACAAAATAAGAGCATAAAACAAAAACAAAATTAGACAGTGGGTATTTTATTACTTTTCTTTTATAGATTCTACTTGTTTTTAAAATTAAGCACCAACTCTTCAGCTTGGCATCAAAGTCCATTATGATCTGATGCCAACATTTCTACACACATGACACATTCTTCCCCATTAAGTAAATAACCTATACTAGAACCTAACTGGACCATTAACTGTGATCTAATGGGCTCTATATCTTCTTATCTCTAAAAACTTAAACCTGTGTGTAATATACTTTTTACTCACCTTTACTGGTCAGTATCTCCCCACCCTTCACTATCTAGGCCAAATGACTTTCCCCATGAAGACTTTCTTTATAACCCCAGCAGACAGAACGTATTTATCCTTCTCTGTGACGTCAACACTTTATGCCACCGTTACCATATTTATCATATACTCCCTTGGTTTAGAGTTATTTTGTGAAGTCCACTAGGTTTTAAATACCTTGAAAGACAGAAATTGCCCCTTATTCATCTTTACATCCCATCCTCTGACCTGACCCCACCATCACCACCTTCACAATGCAGGCCATGGTGCCTTCTACACTGTAGGCATTTGACAAATATAGGCTGGGTCTGTGAATCTCTGGGATATAGGAGAACATAAGTGTGGAGATGGGGGAGAATTTCCTATGTAGCCCAAGTAAGAAAAGAGAAACCGTATGACTATAACCCAGGGGCTTAACCACTTATTAAAATTTGATACTCAACATCTGAGAACAAATTCTTGCACACATGTAGTATTAGGCAATTTTTAGGTGCTAGCCACACTCACACACCCTTCTAAAAGGACTGTCCCCCATACTCAGACATCCTGATGAAGTGGTGGATGAGTCAACTTTGTTGTTCTACCATAGTTCACCCTCCAGCCTGCGAAGATTGGATCAGGGCAGCCAATTCACAGAAAGCCTGGTTACCCATAGCCTCGCAAGACAAGATGAGCTCAGCCAATGGCTCTCCCACTGAGAATGTCAAATTGGGACTTGGAGTATTCAACCAAGAGCTATAAACACCAGAGCTTCTGTAATAATAACAACAACACAGCTGTATTTATTGAGCATGTACTATGTGTCATGACTATGTTGAGTATTTAAGGACATTACCTTAATTACTCCTCACAATATTCTGTGAGATTGAGGCTGTTATTAGCTTCATTTTATAGATGAGGAAACTGGAACACAGAGAAGTTAAGTGATAAATCAGGAGTCAAACTCAAGCAATCTGTCTCTAGAGTCTATGCCCTTAACCTCTGGGCGGAAATGTTTGTTTCCCCAGGACAGGGCAGGGCAGGGTGAAATGTCTGAAGACTGAGAGATGAGACGACCTTTTGAAGGTCACGGACAAGCCAAGGAGTAAGTGGAGGAAGCCAGTCTTTGTAGGAAAACAAAACAACAACAAAAGGAGGGTCGAAGAGAGAAAAGTAAATGAAAGATTACACAGTGGCAGAAAGACCTCATTTCCCGTCAGCTGTAAAATTCCCAGGGGCTTGGCAGTATTGTGTTTCCTGCCATAGAATTTTGTAACCCAACTGCTTATGATAAACTGACTTTTGTATGAGTTAAATTGAGTGGGGCTTCTTTGCAATGAAAAGAACCCGTGTGCACTTGTTCAAAGCCTGTGTTTCCATATTGCATGTTCAGCCTGTGGACTCAGAGGCCCCACTCATTGCATGGTCCCCAACTCAGCCCTGCTCCAACTCTGCAGACCCTCTAGCTCAGGGAAAAATTCCTTACTCGGAGTCACAGGACCTTGTAGTTCTAGCTCAGCCATCTTATTAACTGTGTGACCTTGAACTGGTCCTCGATGTGTCTAAACTTTAACCGCTTCATTTATAAAGTGGGTGTCGGGGAGGGGATGGCCAATAACAAAACATTTGTCCTGCCTCCTGCCTCCAGCCAAAAGTTGTGGTTGCAGTTTAACTAAGTTAACAGAGTAGGTGAAGAGGCTGTGCAAAATATGGAGCACTCTTTTAAGCATAGCATTCCTTAGGGATTGTTTGTAAACTGCGGCTTTTATCAGTGGTGCTGGGACAGTCAGTAAAGAAAAAGGTAATGTTATCACCACCGCATTCCCTTACTCCTGTCTCTGTTTACAAGGTCACAGGTATTGCCAGAAAATACTCACATTCCTTTCTTCTCACTAATGAGTCAACCCTGGAAGCACCAGTCTCTATCAGTAAGACATCCATTTTTCTTCTGCTCTGTGTACTCATGAGTGGAAACACACTCCTGGGCTGGTTCTCCCTAGTCTTGGTTCTGAGTGTTCCCATTTCTCTGCTTCAGCAGACCTTACCTACTCTGCCAAATTGGGCCTATATGGCCCCCTCCTCACCCCCAAAAAGAGTTGTGATTGCTGTCCAGGGAACCCTTAACTGACTGGGAAGAAAGTTACTTGACAACAAAGAGATGGCAGAGACAGATATTAGCTTGAGAGTCAGGCCAATTGTGTGATTCTCTGATATAATTAAGATCAATTGTATCTTGTGATACAAGACAGAGGGGTTTTAAATCTAGTTTAATTTCTTTGGCGGGTTTGTTAGTAAATGAACCTTCCTTATAAATATTATTTTGTGGGTTTTTCCCAACTTCAGAAATGTTTATCATCTCAGCAAAACTACAAAAGTCACTAAATCATAGTCTTCCTATTTTGTAACTCATGCAGACATAACCCAAATTTCCCATAAATAAATGATGAGATAGTTTATGCTTGCTTTCTTAAGTTAGGGAGTAGGGAGGATCCTGAGACATAGGAGCCCTGAGGTAGGCTGGCAGATAAAACACAGGACCCTCAAGTTAAATTTGAATTTCAGATAAATAATGAATAAACAACTGCAGATGGAAAATGTCTCCTGCCATATCAGTAGACAAAGAATGTGGCAGCCATTAAGCCATCAGTCATTGCAGCTACCCACCTGAGAGGTACAATGTGCACCCTGAGAGGATTCAGGACAGAGAAAAACAGGATACTGGCCCTAGATCGTTAAGGTGAATATCAAAGAAATGATTTCAATGAGCCCAGACTCTTGCATCTTCCCATACATAGAAAAGCGCTAAATTCATTAATTAGAGGTGTCTGTTTTTTCTTTAATTACCAGTAATCTTTTGTTTTAACTATCTTTTCTTTGTTTGTGTTTTTCTTTGGTTTTTTGGGGTTCTTTTTGCGGTACGCAGGCCTCTCACTGTTGTGGCCTCTCCCATTGCGGAGCACAGACTCCAGACGCGCAGGCCCAGCGGCCATGGCTCACGGGCCCAGCCAGTCCGTGGCATGTGGGATCCTCCCGGACCGGGGCACAAACCCGCGTCCCCTGCATCGGCAGGCGGACTCTCAACCACTGCGCCACCAGGGAAACCCCCCTTTGTTTGTGTTTTTGGTTTTGGTTTTGTTTGCTTGTTTGTTTTGCAAAAACTCCTATATATCCTGGCTCCTCCCTTACCTTTTTTCTTTTTTTTTCCCCCTTACCTTTTCAGAAAAGTGCCTAAGAAATACCTGAGAGGCTGTCTCCCGGGCTTAAGCCCTCAATATGTGCACCAAATAAAATATAATTCTCGGGCTTCCCTGGTGGCCAATGCAGGGGACACGGGTTCGAGCCCTGGTCCGGGAAGATCCCACATGCCACAGAGCAACTAAGCCCATGTGCCACAACTACTGAGCCTGTGCTCTAGAGCCCGTGCTCTAGAGCCCGCGAGCCACAGCTACTGAGCCCGCGAGCCACAACTACTGAAGCCCGTGCACCTAGAGCCCGTGCTCTGCAACAAGAAAAGCCCCCGCAATGAGAAGGCTGCACACCTCAACGAAGAGTAGCCCCTGCTCACCACAACTAGAAAAGCCCGCACGCAGCAACAAAGACCCAATGCTGCCAAAAATAAAATAAATTAATTTTTTTAAAAACATAATTCTCAACTTTTAGGCTGTGCCTTTTTTTTTCAGCCGACACAACCAACTCTCCATGGGATGAACTTATACTAAGAAATTATTTGTTGTTAACTGAAATTCTAATTTAACTGGGCGTCCTATATTTTTATTTGCTAAATGTGGCAACACTATCCCATTCTGACTCTTATTAACAGATAACATTTAAATTCTGCATTCCTCAGAATCCTCTATAAAATGAGAAGTCTGAACAAGATGAACCCTAAAGTTTCCTACAGCTCCATAATTACATAATTCTGCGACTCAAATACTAGTGAACAACAAATGTGATATTGGGTGAGTGATTTAATCTATGAAAGGATCAGTGTTCCCATCTTCAAAGTAAGGATGATAAAGCCAACATCACAGAATTGTTAGATGAGTGGACCTTTGTCAAAGAGAGACAAAGCCAGACATTAACGTGGTGAAAACATTTTATTCAATAAGTACTGACAGTAAGGGAAAGAGCTGAACTCCACTCTGATCTGTGCAGAGCTGACCGGGCATTTAAAGGGAGGATGAGCTAGGGGAGGTTGAGGGGGCAATTGGGGGCTCAAATAGAGGAAGTGAAAAATTACAAACGGTTAGTGTAAATTGACTAGCCAGCTGTGTCAGCTAGTTGGCAATTACTGAAACAAGGAATCTATCCTCCCACCAAGACTGGGAGACTGAGGCTCTGGATTCCATTTCAAAGGAATAACTTTTAGGGGAATTCCCTGGTGTTCCAGTGGTTAGGACTCTGTGCTCTCACTGAGGAGGGCCCAAGTTCCCTGAGTTGTAGGAGATACAATATACATCTCAAAGTGACAGAGGAAGAATTTACACTTGTAAGGGTTTTTTTTAGTAAATGCTCTAAGAAAGGGAGATCAGGGGCCTATTGTCAAGGATTGGCTAGAACTGGGAGTAAGTTATTTTGACAGCCCTGAGCTTTTCTAGCAGGAGCTCAAAAGGGGGCTGGGTCATCCCAGGAACATGGCCTTAGGCGCTGGAAGCCACAGACCATTGGTCTCTAATACAGGGGTTTGAATGGAGTCCTCTTGTGCCCAGATCTCTTTGCACTTCTCAGCTTCAAAAGTGCCTGGCACAGGAACTTGTGCTTAACAAATAACACTCCTGTTATCACATTAGATGTGAGGCCTCCCTCCCGGGGCCCTATCTGAACCGAAGTCCCCTGCCTTGGTCAGGGAATACCTTTCCTGCTCACATTCACGCTGTCAATAAGAAAACTGAGTTTGGTACAAGCAAGACAGGCTTTTATTCAATGGCCAGAGAATGTAGAAGAGGAGCTCATGTTCCCGAAGGGAGGAAAGTGGGGAACTTTCAAGGGGTAAGAGGAAGGTGCATCATCAGAAACTGGGGACAAGGACAGAGACTTCCAGAAACAGATGGCACATGCAGTCCCTCAGGCTCCCTTGCACCTGGCACAAATTGTGCCTAGCAGAGTACAGATCTCCCCTTTGGGTGGAGATCTTAGTGTGGTAATGAAGCTAAGGTAACTTTCAAACACCTCCAGATTTCACCTGCACAGGTACATTCCTGTGGTCAAATCAGAGCCAGTTTGAGGTAGTTGACCACTGTAAATCTCTCAAAGCATATATCTCTCAAAGTACAGCTGCAAAGCATCTCTGCCAAACACCAGGAGCTTTTGAAACAAACACAGAGATAAATCGAGGCAATGAAAGTGGTGACTTTTAGCCTATTTTGCCCACTATCTTGGATCTAGCTGGTTAAGTCTGGTTTTGTGGGGGGGTCTTTGTGGCATCCTGTTGGTAAAACACAACTAGGGCTTCCCTGGTGGCGCAGAGTCCGCCTGCCGATGCAGGGGACGCGGGTTCGTGCCCTGGTCCAGGAGGATCCCACATGCCGCGGAGCGGCTGGGCTCGTGAGCCATGGCCACTGAGTCTGCCTGTCCGGAGCCTGTGCTCCACAACGGGAGAGGCCACAACAGTGAGAGGTCCGCGTACTGCAAAAAAATAAAAAATAAAAAATAAACAACAACTAGCCTGTACGGTTAAAAACAGTTTTGGGGCCTGGGGCTTGGCCTGCATAGCAAGGGTGACAATTCCTTTATTCATTCAAAACACTGTGAGATCTTTCATAATCAAACTGTATCCAACCAGAATTTTTTACAGTGTGAAGAAAGAGCTTGGTGCAAAGTTTTAGTGTAAAAAGGGGAATAGAAAATTTGCTTAACTTGCTTAAAATATCATTGTCTTAAGAAATTGTCGGCAAGTAATGGACATGCTGCAGTTTAAAGTGAATCTTATTTTCCATTAAAACATCTCTTAAGACTTGCCATCAATGTTTTTGTTGACATGGAATTGGTGATTTACAGGCACAAAATACAGATACTTAAATTATTCTAGAATTTGTACTGTACGTTAGTTCTCAGCTTGCCCTCCCTTAGTCCAAATACAAAGATTTCTCAGTTTCTGAATAGGTCAGGGTACTACATTGATTTAATCATATCTATATTGCTGGCAATCTGAGCTGGGTCTGGGGAAGAGCATATGTCCTATTTTTGTTTCCCTTTACTCATTAGATTTCTATTTTTAAATGGTACTGAATTGTGAGTTTCACTTAATGCTCACAGAAGCAGTCATGGATGGAACTGTATTCCTCCCTGAGTTTTCACAGATTCAGGCTTTGTATAAATAGCCCTTTTATCCTTCTCAGATGAGCTCCTTTCTCTCCACTCCAATGGCATTACCCTAGTTCTGACCTTCATCACTTCTTGGCTGGATTATTCTAATCATGTTTCACCTGGTCACTCTACTTCCAGTTTCAGTCACAGTATCTGTTAGAATAACTTGCATGTGAGCGAAGCACAGACTAAGAGTGGTATAAATGAGATAGAACTTCTCTGGGGCTCAAAAGTCTGGCTGGCGTGGCAGCTCTGAACCATGGGGACCTGACTCCTATCTTGCTGCTCTGCTCTGCTCTACCACATACTTCCCATGTTGCAGTTCAGTCTACGGAGGAAGGGACATGGATGAGGGGGCATTACCTTTAAAGGCATAACCCAGGAATTGCACTTCAGTTCACATATCCCATTGCCCAGAACTTAGTCATATGGCCCACACTTAGCTATAAGGCAAGCTAGAAAATGCAGTCTTTATTTTGGACAGCCATGTGCCCAGCTAAAAAATTGGGCCTCTATTAGGACAGATAAAAAGGAGAAGGATATATAATAGTGATGTCCAATATGGTAGCCACTAGCCACAGGTGACTATTTACATTTAAATTTATTAAAATTAAGTAACAGCATAAATTCAGTTTTTCAGATGCACTAGCCATGTTTCAAGTGCTCAGTAGTGTAAGTGGCTACATACCATGATACTGGCCAGCACAGATATAGAACATTTCTATCATCATTGAAAGTTCCACTGGATAGAGCTGATATAGACAACTAACAATCTTGTCCACACCCCTCCAATTCTTCATATAAATTTCAGCATATATAACTGATCACCTCACTTGTGTGTTTAAAGTTTTTCAACAGGTCTCTACTGCTTTCAGTATAAACTCCAAATCTCCTTAGTTTACCACATCAGTCCTTTGTTTAATCTGAACCCTTCTTATGACTCCATCTTCATCTACTACAATTCTCCACAAATGCCTTTTACTTATAGCATGTGGAATTGCAGGTCTTGAATCACATCATGCTTTTGCATATGCTGTGCTCTGTTACCCCAAAACTGAGTTCACCTCTTGGTGGGTGTCAAGCCAAAAGACTCCCTACCTTAACTGCTTACAAAATCTCCCCTTGAGATACTTCACTCCTCAATCTCGAGTGCTACAGGGCCAAAGGTCAGTCTTCTGTAATTGCTTCCTGCTGAGAATGGGTGATGTAGTCTCCCTAGTTAGAGGAGTGAAACTCTCTTGCTGCTAGAGCTAGATAAATTTTGGAGTCCACTGAAGCAGAGTCTGAACCTCGCTTAAAGAGCATTATTCTAGCAGTTGTAGGAGAGGCACAGCAAGAGGGACAATGAACAGCAACTTTGCAATCATTATTAGCAGAGATATGAGCCAAGAGCCCCCTAAATCAAACCGTTTTTCTAATGTTTTCCCTAAACTAGGAAGGGGATCATTCAGAGAGGAGATTTGATTTTTCATGTGCATCATAAGTTGAATCACATTAGAAGACTAATCAGGTATAAAAAACAGTATTTGGTATACATTATAGCATAAGTTCCTCCTAGAGAGACTGTTAAAATATCAAGGGCCATGCGTTTTTGTAGGACCACTTTTTTTTTTTTTTTATCATAGAAACATTTGAGTTCAGCAGATTGACAACCCGATTACTATCATTTTAAGGCTTGCTGGGTAAAATTCATTAAGGCCTCTATGTGAGTGATAATATTCTCTATTTTTTATTTCTAAATGCATTCCCCTCCTCAACAGCCAAAGCAGATGTACAATGCATGTTTATAGGCCACAAAACAGGCCACTCTGGTCAGTATAAAGTTGGAGTTAAATTATGTGTTCATCAGAATGACTTCCTCAATTGGAAAATTTCTTTTATCATTTCCCCTTTTGATTGCAAATCTTTTGATAGATCAAAATATCTGTCCCTACATGACAGGGTGGTTGCTGCCTGCCATGGGTCCATCATGTCCATCAATGCTAAGCCTTCTTCTTGTTCATATATTTGCCTAGTTACCCACATTTTGGGAAAACTAATCAGATATAGTGAAAAAGCTCAGAGTTAAGTTAATGGGGAAACATTTTATAGGCTATACATGTTATTATACTGAATTGTCACACTAACATTTTACACGTGCTTTTAGCAGTAGACTTAAAGCAAGCCATGATACATGCCATGAGTAGTTGTGACAATTTCACTACAGAATTTCCTTCCCATCCTAAACATTGGGGGAACTTTCAATGTTGATAAGGAGACAAATGTTTTGTAAACAGCTCAATTAAATTAGTAGGATGGGTCTTACAGACCTGGTCCAGATTTTCGGGTCAGCTGCCTACCACTGCTGTTGTCTTTTTCCCTTTCTGGTGTGGGTGTCCTCTGGGGTCAGCAGTCCTTTGTATAGACCAGTCCAATTCAAAGTCCCTTCTGACAAAAGTCATTTTAATAATTCAATTAAACTTTACAATAATATAACATAGCGGCAAGGAGCTATCTGGGAAGTGAGTCTTAGGCAGTAAACACAGACCTCAGTTAACAAACTAGAATTTAATATCCACAGAAACATAATTGTTTTCTTTCTAAAATTCCCCTCATTTCCACCAAATATAGCCAGATTAAGACTAATTTGCTTGCAAAATAAGTCTGGCTAATGCACCACATAGGTTCTTTTAAATTGACTGTGCTGAAACTTTTCATAATGTAATTAATCCTTTCTGTTAACAGTTTTATGAAGCCATCAGGGTTTTCATTAAGATTCTTTAATTTCTTACCCAGTTCAGCAGTATGATCTGAAATTTATCAGAAACCTGTAATTGTCAAAAATTCCTTCCTGTGAATCTTCTTGAAGATAAAGCAATGTTTTTTGCAAAAACATTGGAGTAAAGCAAAAGTTGCCTACGAATGACAGAAGACTCTAAATGCATAATGAAACACCTGATCACAATGCAGTTGACAAAGAAACTTGGTTATAGTAACTAGAATTATGACTGATAATATTTTATCAGGACATACCAGAGTTTTAGGAATTTATATGATTTTTAGAATACCTGTATTAATAAAATTTACCCATACACGCATACAGATTTTTAGAAATTTATATGATTTTTAGAATACCTATATTAATAAAATTTACCCATACAGGATAACCTAAGAAGGCTTAACACCAGTCATTTTACAATACTTCCCACATAATTTAACATACCAAATAATTCTAGTTAATTTAGTCTCTCTGTGAGATGCCTCAGGGTTCCTCCAAAGCATCCCAAAGTTAGCTGGTCAAAAGAACTTCAATTAGTATTTGATATTTGGGAAGATTGTAAAAAATATCAAAAAGTTTCAAAACACCTGGTCAAATGGGATCAGAGGTCACTGTGAAATACCCATTCACTTAACCAAAGTGATAATAAAAGATCTCATAGGCAAATACAGAAAGTTCCAATCAGATCTCTCAAAAGGCAAAGAAACTTATAATCTACTATCAAAAGCAGCTCAACACTCTAAGAAAACTGTTTTCCCAGCAGAGAGAGAAAACCAAACTCCAGTCTTGCATCAGCCTACTCTTAATAACGAAGTTCATTTACTTAACTAAATTCAATCTAATCTTAGCCAATCCTAACCATTTACAAAACTCTTTTCTCGGTGTTCCTTTTCCACAAACCTTCTATAACTTTTTGTATCCATATATTTTGCCCCTTATTTTCTTTTCCATTCAGAAACAACTAGTTCTAGAACAAAATACCTTTTTGTTCCTTTAGCAAATGAATTTCTATTCCTCATACCTTCTTTGCTTCCTATTTTCCTCACATACTGAAATATTTCCCCTATGATTTTAGTAACTTTAATTACATATAATTTTAACCCTTAAAAACCTTAATCTCTAACAAAAACCAAGAAATAAGAAATTGTAAACTGTTTGTCACACCAGCACTTCCCAATTGGCAAACTTATGAACATATTTTATAACCTCTAGAAAAATACATTTTCTCATAGCAGAATATCTTTCTTTAATGCGGTATAAGACATGCATTTAATAAACCCAAACATCTTTAGTTTCCCTCTCATAAGAAGACAAAAGTAGGTAAGCTTAGACCTATTTAGCAATTAATGTTCCAGTATTTATTTTCATTTAAATGACCTAGTCAATGAATTCATTTAACTTAATTTAGTTTCAAGCTACCAAAATCTGTAAAGAGTATTTTTAAAGTAGAAATTCATAAAACATAATTGCTCCTAACAAGCTCACCTTAAAAAAAAAAAAAAACAAAACTCTTATCTCACATCTAATTTACTTAAAAGTATAATTGTATAAGGTTATTTTCCTTGCTGACAAATTTGCAACAGATATAATACAATCTTATTTAACTTCTAGAAAACCTAGGTACAATAAAAGTATTATACTTAATGTTGATGACTCTAAAGACATGTCTATATTAATTAAACCAACAAGTTTAAGCTAGCCTCAAAACCAGATATCAGTTTAATATTAAATATTTTCCAGACCTCATGAACCCAGAATTCATTCTAGTCGGTTTCTTTTTATGTCTCTGAGAATTTATATAAGCACTTAATTTGCTTTAAGACAACTAAATAGAGCTCATTCACAAATTTTGGGCTTCTCTGGTGGTCTAGTGGTTAAGACTCCATGCTTCTACTGCAGGGGGCATGGGTTTGATCCCTGGAAGGGGAACTAGGATCCCACATGCCGTGCGGTGAGGCCAAAAAATAAAAAACAAATTAATTTTGATAATACCATCCAGAGGTAAAGACATTTCATATCTGTAATGAACAAAGACATACTTACGTCCACACAGACACAGAGATCTCATAGTTTTCCTGCTTGAGTTTAAAAAGTCCTCTTTTTTTTTTCTTCTTTCAGTCTCAGGAATTAAGAATGGTCTAGATAAAAGCTCCTGAGAGCCTGGGTAGAACATTTACATCTCAAAGGCACAGGGAGAGAAATTCAGGTTACTTTTAGAAAGCCAGCTGTTATTAACTGCATAGCAAAACCAGTTTTAGAATGTCAGAGGAGCCCCGTTTTGGCCATTTCCAGGGTGAGATTTCCTAGTATCTTTCTTTCTTGATGACACTTTGATGATGTATTCCCTCTTGGAGAGGGGAACACCCTCAGGTTGTCAACGCCGAAAGTGTGGCTCTGGTATCAAACAAAAATTAAACTGGCTCTTCCCTTACTTCTAAGGTAATCCAGGGCTCCTCAGGGGAGATTGGGATGGTGTTTTGAAGATCCAGTTGGGGGGTCCCCAGGCCCCATCAGTCCTTTTCTTTGGCTACTGGGAGCTGAAAGGAAGGGTGGTGAGCTCAGGCCTTCCCTCTCTGGGGAGAGTCAGAGCATTCCCTCTTCCAATGTCCCTCTATCTTGCAGTAAGTGCATTGACTGGGTCCCAGTTTTGCTGGAGGCCTGCCTGCATGTCTCACGTTTGGGGCAGGGGCCATTCATCCATACTGGGGTGGTCCATATTTTGTCTTCATTTTCTTCTTTCACCATGTTCCAGTTACTGAAAACTCTAAAGGCCACTTCAACTAGTTGGGAGGTGGGGGTGTTAGGTCTCACTGCAATATTTTGAACTTTGCAGCAAATATCTGGAACACTCTAAGATATGAACTAAGTGTTTATTCCTACTGCACTTCTTGGATCCTCAGAGTCCAGGGTGGGGTGTTGCCTAAGTCATTCTCCAATCTTCTCCAAAAAGGTGGAGGGGTTTTTATCCTTTCCTTTTATAAAACAGTTCAAGTTGAAAGATGGTGTTATAATTTAATGAACCACTCTCTGGCCATTTCTCCTAGTTGCCTAGTTGATATTGTGGCCAAACAGTATTACAAAAGAAAATAAGTTGTTTTTTGTCATTGGGGTATATCTACAGAGTTTCTGATGACTCAGAATGCACGCTAATTGGCTGTCTGAGGGAACAAATATCTGTTTCCCCATATCCTCAGATCTTGGTTGAGGATTTGTATTCAACTACCAAGAGGTCTATAATGAGGGCTGATGGAGACACAGATTCAGCCATTCTTAGCCCACTGAAAATTTTCTTCTCTAGAGAGTTAGTAATAATTTCTTCTAATCAATAGTTTAAAAGTATATATGCAGGTTGTTCAGGTATACCAAACTGGCAGCCCTCTAGAAATGATTCAAGTTACCAGGACCCCCTAGCAAGGGCCAGTACCAGGAGAGACACAGATTGTCTCACTGAAGGCTTTCACAATCAGGCATCCTTCTCCCCCCTTGAGATGGGGACAGAGCCCTGAATCCCATTTGTAGGATAAATGTCACTCACCTCTCCAAAGGGACTCCTTAAATCAAGATGTCCAGAGTGGCCATTGAGCCTGTTCAGTGAGTTGAGGTGCACAGACTAACAAGTCAGGTGCCAAGAGGGATTCTCCTATGCCCTTCCCCACAGGTCCCCCAGCAACATAGATAAATTCACCTGGGTGAGCTGCCACAGCCCACTGCATAGCCTATTGGGAGCTGGAGGAATCCAAAGGGGTTAGGCGAGATATCCCATCTGGGCCAAAATTTGTTACTGGAAAACTGGGTTCACCTCTTGGTGGGTGTCAAGCCAAAAGACACAACCAAGACAAAGAGCAGGAGAAGGAAGGATTTATTACTTGCAGCAAGTAAGGAAAACACCAGGGATCTCTCCCAAAGCAATGTCTCCCCAAACAGCAAAATTGGGGAAGTTTTAAGCTAAGGGTACATGCATATACATTCATATTCATGGCTTAAGCAGAGGGGAATCCAGAATAGAATTGGAGCTTAGGTCAACAGAGTCCAAGCTTTAGTTGACTGAAGGCAGGAGGGTCAAAAAAGGTCAATATGCCCCAGATTATGGAATGTTTTTTTCTCACTCATCTTCACCATGTAAACCAAAACAGCCTATCTGCCAAGGCCTCTGTTTTTCTCCCTGGATCTCTCTTCCCATTGGTTTCCCCAATTGTTTTCATCATGAAAGTCTAGGAACTGGGCATGAAAGAGACAGGTACTCCTCGAAGGTCAGGTGTCTTAATCTACTTGAGCCACTATTGAAAAACAAAAAAAAAGGCTGGGTGGCTTATCAAACACAGAAATTTATTTTTCACAGTTCTGGAGGCTGGAAGTCCAAGTTCAGAGTGCCAGCATGATCAGGTTCTGATGAAGGCCCTCTTCTGGGTTGCAGACTGACTGCTTGTGTCCTCACATGGTGAAAGAGGCCAGCGAGCTCTCTCATGCCTCTTTTATGAGGGCATTAAACTCATTCATGAGGGTGGTGGTTGACCTAATCACCTCTCAACATCCCCCCCACCAATACCATCGCATTGAGCATTAGTATTTCAACATATGCATTTTGGGATGAGGGCATAGACAATCAGGGAATGTAGGCAAAACACTAAGACTAAGATAGCGTTCCTCTCTTCAGAAAAGGGGAAAGGATGGGAGTATTTACTTTGTCATATTCGTAAAGAGACATATTGAAAGCCAGTCACAGAGCTTTACTTTGTCATATTCGTAAAGAGACATATTGAAAGCCAGTCACAGAGCAAGACTTGCAATCAGAGGTTCAGGCAACCTTCCTGGGCATCTGGAGTCAGTCTGGGGCAGAGCTGCTACTTTCTGATTGGATGATGGCAGCCGAAGGACTAGGTTCCAGGTGCTTCCTAGTATGGTCAGCATCCAGTCCAGGAACTCTGTGTCCCTCAACAAGCAGGGCAGGTGTTCTCCCAAGAGATTCCTCTGCAGCTGGTATCTGCTCCTTCACAAATCCTTTATTCTAGGCAGAGGCTACGCAAATAATTTTCTGCAGTTCTGCAGAAAGAAGAACTTGTATATTTTTGAGCTAAACAAAAATGTCACATCCTACTAATGTGAAAAACTTTCCATTTTCTTCCACTCCAAAACGCTAATCTCTAAGTCGAATCTAGTACCTTTTTTCTGCAAACATACTCAGGATTTCTCCTAAAAAAGATTCAAATGGACACCTCACCAAAAAAAAAAAAAAAAAAAAATGTGGCAGGTGTTTATGTAAATAATCTTAAGCTGCTTCATAGTTTTTATTTTTATCTTTTGAGAATTGCTTTCACTTCTGGGGGAGAGTCACCAAAAATGAGGTTGATTTAAATTTGTGATCATATTGTTTAAACAAGCCACTTTCAGTTAATACTCCTGCATATTATATTCCTTCAACATTTCTATGGAAGACACCACTGTAGGTCAAGGTATTTTATTCTGATTTGATCTAATTTTTCTCTCACTCATTTTTTTCCCCTTGGGTAAATGCCATTCACATTGATGTTTCTAAACCTAGGTGGCCATTCACAAATTTTCCCCATACTGACCACATCCCCTCTTTGTCCAAGCTGTTGTACTGTATGAAAGGCTGTGTGTCGTCATGCCCATCATCTCTTTCAAAATCCATATCCAGACTTCCTTCTCTCCTGCTTCCCATTACCTAATTAGCCTCACCACAATTTGCTAGCTCCTTGCAGTCTTCTGCATGTTCCTAAGTCATTGCTAGGATGTGACCTGACATCTGCTGGTTCATTGTTTTCTTAATCCTTCCTATGTTATTTCATATCATTATTTTTTACCTATTTTTATTAGTTATTTCCTTTGTGACCTTTCCCTCTCCCACCAATTCACTGAGCCCAGGGGCTGGACAGAGCAGTTCAGTAAACCTTCAATCCATGCTCATTTTTCTGACTTTTAGAAAAAAAAAATTTAAAGAAATATACTACTTTAAAACTTAGGAAAATAAATAAATAAATAAAAACTTAGCGAGAGGCAGTCTGGCCCACTGAAAGCATCTGAGTCTTTAATGTTAGACAAAGCTAGGTACAAATCCTAGTTTTGCTTTTGGCAAGTTTCTAAACCTCTTAGCCTCCTTATCTGTGAAGTGAGTAAGATAATATTTATCTCCTGGAGCTCTTGGGGAAATTAATGAAATAACTTCGGAAAGCACCCTTCTAGAGCTCACCAACTTGGCAGGTGTTAAAGGAAAGGAAACTAGAATTATGGGGGAAAGAATTCCCAGCTTTCCAAAGCTCTCACTGCATGAAAAGTAAACACTCCTAACAGGCTGGCCTAATGTCCCCTTGAGAGTCTGAAGTTTAGGGTGTGGGGGATGATGTGGACAGGCTACCTGGAGGGGGCCACATCTACATTCTAGGGGTCATAAGGGAAAGGATCAAGAAATCAGCCATAGGGCTTCCCTGGTGGCACAGTGGTTAAGAATCTACCTGCCAATGCAAGGGACACGGGTTCGAGCACTGGCCTGGGAAGATCCCACATGCCGCAGACCAACTAAGCCCGTGCGCCACAACTGCTGAGCCTACGTGCCACAACTACTGAAGCCTGCACGCCTAGAGCCTGCGCTTTGCAACGAGAAGCCACGACAATGAGAAGCCCATGCACCACAACGAATAGCAGCCCCCGCTCACCGCAACTAGAGGAAGCCTGCGCACAGCAACGAAGACCCAACAGAACAAAAAATTAATTAATTAATTATTTTAACAAAGAAATCAGCCATTTGGGACTTCCCTGGCCATCTAGGGGTTAGGACTCCATGCTTACACTGCAGGGGGCACAGGTTCGATCCCTGGTCAGGGAACTAGGATACCACATGCCACGTGATGTGACACCACCATAAAAAATTAAAAAAACAAAAATAAAAACAAACATTATCATTTACGACTTTGAAGATGATTAAAAGTTGTACATAGCTTAGTTCATCCCAAGAACCCTAACCCCCCACCCCCCAAAAAAAATCAGCGATTCATTCACTATCCTTTGAACCTCTCTTACAGCAAGCCCTCTGGGTTTAGGTTTTTCCCACAGGACCCTGATTCAAATCTACTTTAAGTAAAGTAGATTTGGATTAAATAAATAAATAAAAGTATAACACAAGCATCCCTGCGGAGGACTCCCTCCTTTGAGTTTCTCATAGAATCTGAGTTAGACAATGCATGTCATATGACAGACAAGGAAAGGTTTTTAAAAAATCTTCCCCAGAACCTCGCACAACAGCCCAGGTGTAGCTGTCCTTGAAAATGACGAAGGAATAAATGAACGGAGGGATGGAGAAATGATGAGGAAGGAATAAATGACACAGAGCCAGGACTAGAACGCAGACAGAGGTCCTTGTTTGCTGCTATTTTCATTACAATTTCTTTCAAGATTCGTGTCTCACCTCCTCCTTTACAATTTTTCTTCCTCTGTCCTCTGGCTCTTCTATTTTCTCGCTCCAACTCCACCCCTTCTACAAGTGAGCCGCCCTTCTAGCTCTCCGCCCCTCCCCTCGCTCCGCCCCTCCGCCGCGAGGCCCCTCCCCTCCGCCCGGGCGCTGCGGGATGAATGGCAGAGTTGCCGCTGCTCCGCTCTGGGCGCTGATTGGCCGCCCGGCGCGGTGACGCGCCGACGGCCGCGGGAGCACGCAGGCGGGCGGGGCGGACGGGGGCGGAGCCGGGCTCCGCTGCGGGGCGGGGCGCGGGCGACAGTGGGTGGAGGAGCCGGGAGGCTGGAGGCGGGAGGCACCGGGGCCGTTTAAGCGGCTTCCCTCCCGCCCCCAGCCGCCAGGTCTGGCTCCGGTCCTGTCCCGACCCCCGGCCTGGCCCACTCCGACCCTGCCTGGCCGAGTGGTCCGCCGGGCACGCGGCGGCCTCCGGAGCAGCCCAAGCCCATGAGGGCCGCGCGCCCGGCCGCCGGCGCTGACGATACCGAGCTCCTGGCCCACGAGGAGGAGCAGAGGATCAATGCGGTTCCAGAACCGATTCCAGCGGTGAGAGGGATGGCGCCCCCGCCCCGCCGCCCGTGCCGGGACCGGGTCCTGGATCCCGCCTCCTCCCGCGTGGGTCCCGGCTCCTCACTTGGGTCCATCCACTGTGGATCCCGCGCCTCGGCCGGGGACCGGCTCCCGGGGGATTCCCCTCCCTGCTGTCCCTGGGTGATCCCCTTCCTCCAAAGACCAGGATCTCGTGCCTGTCCCGGGTCCCCCTCGCGATCTGCGAACCTCGGATTCCCAGACCTCGGACCACGAGCCTGCCCTTCTCCCGCGGTATCCCATTGCTCACCCGGCTTCACCCCATCCAGGCGGGGCTCTTGGTTGATCTGAGGACCCGAAGCCCAGCCGCAGGCGCTGCCCCCGAGTCTTCCGACCCCAGCTTTGCCCTCCATCCCTTACCGGGAGCTTGGAGGGCTCCCGGTGCGGGCGGAACCGGGGCCCATTCGTTGTTGCGCCCTGCAGCGAGAGTTGTGGTAAAGCGGGGGTGCTGGCCGTTTTAGGTGCTTTGTCTTTGAACGGCCGTAGCAACGGGGAAACTGAGGCAGGCTCTGCTGGTTTAGTCTTGCCTGGCCAAGTCCGGGCCCTGAGGGTACTCAGGCTTAGAGTCCCTGGGCGTGCTATTTGGGGGCGCCGCGAAGGGGCAAGTTAGCGTCCGGGTGGTGAGACCTGCTGTTGAGGAGCCGGTGTTAGGAAACGAGGAGGAGGAACCGAGGAGGCACCACCGGAAGGCTGGCCGGCTGCCCTTTCGCTGGAGAGCCGATGGTAACGCCGGCCTGGGGAGGTACCGTGGCCTTAATCCCGACCCCGGGTGTCTGCCATCTAGCAATGGATGGAGGCTGGCCATAGTTCCGAGAGGAAGCTCTGGGCTTTTTTTTCTAATCGCCTTCGTTTAAGCGGGTGAAAGTTCACCTCTCCTGTGTTGTGGTAACTCTCCATCCCTTTGTCTGAATCAGGCAGCCGTCCCCATTCCCAGACCTTCACCCTGAGCAGGCTAGCTTAGTGTGCAGTGACGGGGAATTTGAAAAAAGACAAAGAATGCATGAAGTCTTCCAAGGAGGTTATTGTTGAGTTTTTAGGCACTGCTTTTTATTTCAAGATTTTAAAGTGCACTTTTTTTTTCTTTCCAACTTCCTAATCCCTTGACGCCCCCTCTCCCATTCTGATCTTATTCCTCCTCCAGTCCAACAGGGTAAGGAGTGAAATATTCACAGGGAGGGTTGTGGTGGATTGTGCCATCAGAAGGGTGATCAGTTTGAAAACTTGGATTAACTTCCGAATATTGCTCATCACTCAGGGTGTTGAATGCCTGGCAGTATTCCCCTAGTGGGATATCATATCAGTACTTCTAAAGGCAAAACGAAACCATGGTGTTCTGGCTTGAGAACATGAAGTCAGCCATGAGGACTGGAGGGGCTTTAAGGGAGGATGTAACACAGGTTCAGTAATGGTTGGCAAAGCTCTGTGCCTGTGGTTTGTTTGATTTGGTCTTACTTCTCTGCACATCTCTGCTCTTCCTGTTTTCAGAGAACAGTGGCAATATTCTGTGAAATTACTGGTTTTTGTTAGATTAAGAGTTGTATTTCTTTTCTATCCTTTCAGTTCTTCTCTAGAAAGAAGAAAAAGAAAAGGAACCCGTTTTATTGGTTGTCGCACAAACATTAAAAGTGTTAAGAGAAATGAAAAACAAACAAACCTTATTTAGGACACTACCATTTCAGCTGATGGAACTTTTTTTTTTAATAAATTTATTTGTTTATTTATTTTTGGCTGCGTAGGGTCTTCGTTGATGCGCGTGGGCTTTCTCTAGTTGCAGCGAGCGGGGGCTACTCTTCATTGTGGTGCACGGGCTTCTCGTTGTGGTGGCTTCTCTTGTTGGAGAGCATGGGCTCTAGGCATGCGGGCTTCAGTAGTTGTGGCACGTGAGCTCAGTAGTTGTGGCTCACGGGCTCTAGAGCACAGGCTCAGTAGTTGTGGCACATGGGCTTTGTTGCTCTGTGGCATGTGGGATCTTCCTGGACCAGGGCTACAGCCCGTGTCCCCTGCATTGGCAAGTGGATTCTTAACCACTGTGCCACGAGGGAAGCCCTGAACTTTTCTTTTTGCTGGACGCTAATCTATCCAGTCCTTATTATCACAGTTGTAAGGTGATTTTGCACTCTACTTCATTCATTTAAAAATGAAAACCTACAGGCGTTTTCTTTTAGTGCAGCATAGACATTGTAATTTTCTCAGCGGCTGCACAATATCAATGGATATTTAACAGTTATTTTCTTGATGACATCTAGAACTACCCCGATTTTCTTTGAACAATGAATGATCCCATAATTTCTTGGTTTTCTGTATTATAGGCTAAAATGGAAAGATATTTCTAAGAGTCAATTTGAACTTAGAAATAAAGCCTGCCAATAAAAAGTAATATAACAAAAAAAATCATGGTTTTTGTGGTTCATACATTGACATGTTGAGAGTACTGTTCTGCATCTCTTAAAAACTGTGTTTATTATACATCTTTTGAGCATTCAGGAGAGATACAAGTAGGTAAATGACAGAGGAACTAGAAAGAGGAATACACTATCTTTGAACCCATGTGTTCCTTCTGGTAGATTTACCAGGACTCCATTGACGAGCATTTGACTGCGATAAAAACATTTCATTAGGCCATAGTTTGTGGCTATGTCTAAATTATAAGAAAACCTGAACACCTTGTTGGTTTGTTCATAATGGAAACTTGGCGGTCACTGTGGCTTTGGATCAACTTCCAGAGTTCTGACGTATCTGTGGAGGAGGGCTGTAGGGATGCCTAGCCCAGTGTAATAAGTGGAGGGCTTTATGCAGGCATGGCTTCTCAAAAAGCTTAGGATGTGAAAAACCCCAGTGGGACACCTTTTATCTTTTGTGCTTTAACCCTTCCACACTTGATTCCACCACCCCTCCACACAGAGTCATTCTCTCCCTTTCACAGCATCTCTGACTGATTAGAATACCTGCTGGCATTTATTAAGTACCTACTGGTGCCAGGCAGTAGCTGGGTATTTGTAGATTACTCATCTCATCCTCAACTGTAACCC